>NC_142069.1:83974820-83997320 GCF_059756535.1 Pantherophis guttatus
ATTGGAAGACTGCTATCATGTCTCCCCTGGTCCTTCTTTTCATTAAACTAGACATACCCAGTTCCTGCAACTGTTCTTCATATGTTTTAGCCTCCAGTCCCCTCATCATCTTTGTTGCTGCTCTCTGCACTCTTTCTAAAGTCTCCACATCTTTTTTACATTTGACCCCATGTCTTTTAACACAAGTAGTGCAAGATCAGAAGATGTGGATAGACCTCGCCCATAAAATCACCACCAAGAGCCTTGGTAGTACAGTGGTCTAAAGCACCCTGTTATTAAGACCAGCTGCCTGCAATTACTGCAGGTTTGAATCTCGCCAGGCTCAAGGTTGACTCAGCCTTCCATCCTTTCTAAGGTAGGTAAATTGAGGACCCAGATTGTGGGGGCAATAAACTGACTTTGTATAAACATACAAAAGAATGAAGGCTATTGCTTAGCGCATTGCAAGCCGCCCTGAATCTCCGGAGAAGGGCGGCATATAAATCAAATTTTTTTAAAAAAAAGTCGTATCAGACATGACCGAATGGATATCCTCATCCTCTTTTAAACCTCTGACTTAATGGTCACCCGAATGAACATCTCGAGTGTAAAAATACAGATATTTCCTAAAAGTTTTGTTAAGTAGTTTATGGAATGCTGTGGAGGAGCTGAAATCACAAACAGAAATGAGAAATGATGTTGCCACTGGTATACATCCATTCTTTACTGTTCTTTTATCACGAGAGAGATAGTACTTGGCTGGACTTTAATAAATAAGGACCACTTATAATATATAAACAATAGAAACCTTTATATGCTACATGCATATCATATAATTTAGTCATAATAACTTATATGGCAGAGAGAAAAATGAACCTATGTTCGCCCGATTTTCCTGGACAAGGCGCACACACACGAAGTGTCTATTCTGATCCATCGCCAGGCTACAAGCTTACTGTTTTCCGAAGTCAATGCCCGCACAAATGTTTGTGAGGTTTTGCACTGGGAATTCCAGTGCTTGTCATCGATACCGCGGCAACCGCTTTTGGCAGGCTTAGCTTGCTTACACCTCGTTTCGTAAAAATATTGTTTGACCGGAGATGGGCCCATTCGGATTTCACCCAGGACAGTCACCTGGTGTCCTCGGATGTCCACCGCGGATGTTTTGTCCGTGACCCATCGGCTCTCGCTGTCGCACACGGAATATTCCCCGCGGTGGGTTTTCCCTTCGGTATACCTCTTCCGGCGAGACGTTCGGTTCAGCGCCATGGGCTCCTCCATCAGATACAAGGGAGGGGGTTCCAGGGGGGTATTTTCACTCAGGAGGACCCGGGGAGAACTGAACCGTCTCTGCTGCCTCAGTAATTCAGCATCCAACGAAACGACGGGCTGGAAACCCAATCTAATATCTTGGCTGGTAGTCAACTCTGGTTCCACCTCGCTTTTCTTCACTGTGGTTGGCACGCCGTCCTTAGTTCTGGCCGTCTGTTTGGGGATCTTGTTTTTCCAAATGCCAGCTTGAATCAGTGTTTTAAGGAAAGAATTCATGGAATCTTCTGATAAACTCCCTTGGTCCATGCTGGTCGACTGGATGCCACAGAGAAAAGCCAGAAAGGTCACAGAAAACAAGATGGACATCACCTTATTCACATGTAAGGTCTGAAAAAGAATGGAGAGGCAACTTAATCACATGAGCTTACACCCCGAATCCACCCAGTGTCTCTAAACTTTTTAAAAATGTTATTTCTCAGTAGAAAAACCACAAGGCACATAGCAAGGTGTGCGATATACTCATGTGAAGCTGTCTAACTCTTGTCACAGATGAGCGAGTTCCTGCTGGAGCTCACCCAACATTCAAACCTGATATGGTCACTTTATCCTGTGACTGTTGTCCATGTTATCTGTGCATCAGCCGCAGTGGCGCAGTGGTTAGAGTGCAGTAGTACAGGGCTACTTCTGCTGACTGCCGGTTGACTGCAATTTGGCAGTTCGAATCTCACCAGGCTCAAGGTTGACTCAACCTTCCATCCTTCTGAGGTGGGTAAAATGAGGAGCCGGATTGGGGTGCAAGAGGCTGACTCTGTAAACTGTTTAGAGAGGGCTGTAAAGCACTGTGAAGTGGGATGTAAGTCTAAGTGCGATGGCTATTTAATGAGCGTCCCTTACATTCCATCCTTTGGGTCATTTAAAAATTTGGAATAGCATGGAACCAAAAAGGGAGCTCTTGAGGACTCCACTCAATACTATCCTCCAGGATATTCATACACTTTGATTGGGTTGTTTTAACTACCGTATTTTTCAGAGTATAAGATACACCTTTTTCCCCCCCTAAAAGGGGGAGAAAATTTAGGTGCGTCTTATACACCGAATGTAGCCCCGCCCATCCACTGGCCCCCACCCTTTGGCCTCTGCCTCGCAGCAGTTACCTCCTTGCAAGCCAACAGCAAGAAAAAAACAGCTCCTTTCAGCTTAAGCACAGGCTAATTAGCACAAGTTGATTGGATCGGCCTCCCGACTCTCAGCTGATTAGCTCTCAGCTGTTTTGTGCAGGGCTCTGCTGCTTGCTGCAAAGAGGTAAATTGCTGGAGCAGATTTTTTTTTTCTTGTGCTAATCAAACTATGCTGAAAATGAAACTGAAAGTAAAGCAGGCTGTTTGTTGTTTGCTGCAATGAGGCAAAATTGCTCAGAGGCAGATTTCTTTTTCGTCTTTTCCTCACCAAAAAAGGTAGGTGCGTCTTATACTCCGGTGCATCTTATACTCCGAAAAATACGGTAGCTGCCAATTTACCAAATGATAGTAGCCTTTGTGTCACAGTTATCCATCTTTTTCAAAATGATATCATGATTTCATTAGGTGTCATCATATCAGTGTCAACTCTTAAAGTAAAGGTAAAGGTTTCTCCTGTCCAGTTGTATCCAATTCTGGGGGTGGGTGGGTGTGCCCATCTCTGTTTCTTAGCGAAGGGAGCCAGCATTGTCTAAAGATATTTCTATAGTCATGTGGCTAGTATGAGTGTAGGCCAAGGTGCACAGAACGCTGCTACCCTCCCATCAAAGTGGTAACTATTTATCTACTTGCATTTACACCAGTGGTGGGTTGCCTCCGGTTTGGACCGATTCGCAAGAACTTGTAGTAAAACCGGAGGGAGGCTCCACCCACTGACTCGGATGTCATCATAGGTGATCTGCGCATGTGAAGCGAGCACACACGCATGGGCGCGATGCGAACCGGTAGTAAAGGTAAGTAGAACCCACCCCTGATTTACATGCTTTTGATGCAGTTCATGACCTACATGAACTGATAGGTTGGGCAGGAGCTGGAGCAAGGAACAGGAGCTCATCCCGTCGTGCGACCCTCGGGTCTCAAACCCAAGCTTGTCAGCTTTCCAGCTGACAAGCTCAGTATCTTTAACCACTGATCCACGACACTCCTTTGATTTCATTCAGTGTCGACATGTCAGTGTCAACTCTTAGCAAGCCCAACTATCACAAGGGATCCTGTAAAACATCTGATTGAAATCGAGTTACCATGGCTGGCTGGGGAATTCTGGGAGTTGAAGTCCACAAGTGTCTTAAAGTTGCCAAGTTTGCAGATCCCTGCTTTAGATTATCCGTGCTTGATTTCTACTCAGACCTTACAATCCGGAAGGGAATTTGGTGGAGGGAAAGTGAGAAGCATTAATGTGTGAATGGATTGGAAAACTGCAACCGACACTAGATTACACAAGGCACACATAACCACGACTGAAAACCACACTTCCCAAGATCTTCCTTGACATTTTCTGTGCTGTTTGGGAATGCTCAATGCATGACTTGGTCTCATTAGCCTGCAGCTCCTCCCATCCTAACCCAATCCCACCAATGAAGGCAGTAAACCAGAATGGGAAACATATAACTTAATTATACCATTTCAGGATGCAATTATATACACACTTATATGATTAGCAATAGATCAAACATAGGCGGAAAATAAACCGCAATCCTCAATTGGGTAGAACAGCCAAAACGGACTAGTTGTAGGAATTTTACAAAGATACTTAAGCTTTTGGCGTGATTCTCAAATGGTCCAGACATAATGTGGACAGCACACTCTAGATGACTTAACTTGGTTTAATTCAGAGAATTTGAAAGTATTTGTCAAGTATTTGCAAGCCATTGGCACATGTGTCATGTAGACACCAGTGGAGGCAGAGAGTGTCTCCATCCCTATGTGGAAAGGAGGGGCTTACCCTGAGTATAAAACCCCCTCCAACCTTTTCCAACTTGCTCTCTCCATCTCTCTCTTTTCATGTTTGTTCCTCATGAGACTTGATCTCTGTTGTACATAGTTAATATGCTTTATCATATGAATAAATATGTTTAAGATATTTATTTATGCATCTGCCTCTGAACTCTTCTATGCTCCTGGCTGTTTCTACGATCCCAATTCCACAGAATGGTAGCAGAGGATGGTTTCGATCCATCGACCTCTTTTCATGTTTATTCCTCATGAGACTTGATCTCTTTTGTACATAGTTAATATGATTTATTATATGAATAAATACGTTTAAGACATTTATTTATGCATCTGCCTCTGAACTCTTCTATGCTCCTGGGTGTTTCTATGATCCCAATTCCACACTATTTCAGAAAATATCATGTGTTATTCAAATCGCCTGTAGCGATGCCACAAATGCTCTTGCACATACAAATTTAAAACACATTGGTTGCCTTGGATATGCAAGCAAAAATAATAATAATAACAGTAATCCATAGATTGTACAAGTGGAGTTTGCCCAACCTTGTCCTAAAGGTTATGAACAAGAGGCACGAAGGATCCTTGGTGCTCTCTGAGCTTGCTTGTTTTCTTGCAAACGTTTCATTACCCAACTAGGCAATATCATCAGTGCTGGTGGTGAGGCATGACGCCAGCACTGATGATATGCGTTGATATGCATGATGGCAACAATGGTGATATGTGCAGAAAAGAGCAATGAAGATGGTTAGGTGGCTGGAAGCTAAAACATTTGAAAAACGGTTGCAGAAATTGAATACGTCTAGTCTAGTGAAAAGAAGGACTAGGAGCGATATGATAGCACTGTTCCAATATTTGAGGGGCTGCCACAAAGAAGAGGGGGCAGTGGTGAAATCTAAAATTTGTTACTACCGGTTCTGTGGGCGTGGCTTGGTGGGGGGTAATGTGACTGGGTGGACATGACCAATTTTTTTTTTAACTTTTAAAACCATTTTTAATACAATCTCTTCGGCGAAGGCAGCTCAGCTTGGATCGTCAGAGGCTTTTAAAAGCATTTTTTCTACAACCTCTTCAGAGGTTGTAGAAAAAATGCTTTTAAAAGCCTTTGACGATCCCAGCTGAGCCGCGCGATCATCAGAAGCTTTTTTTTTTTTACTTTTAAAAGCATTTTTTCGGCCGAAGAGGTTGTAGAAAAAATGCTTTAAAATTTTTTTTAAAAAAAAGCCTCTGATGATTGCGCGGCTCAGCTGGGCATAGGGGGTGGGGGCACGGATTTTTGCTACCAGTTCTCTGAACCACCCGCCTCCATTGTTACCGGATTGGGCGATCCGGTCCGAACCGGAAGCATTTCACCTCTGAGAGGGGGTCAAAAGTGTCAGGGTAATGAAGATTTAAAGCTGACCAGCCCCTTTAAGACTGAGAATGAGTCAGCAGGGATATTGCCCTTTAAGAAGCCATCTACTACCTCTGTGTCCTGGGTGGTCTGAAAATAGTAGCCACGCGATAAACACTCTGACAGGCTTGTTCACACGATTATGAAAAAGCAAAAAGTTGTGATTTGATGTCAATGCCTTATTTTACTGTAACAGAGAGAGTCGGAAGCCAATGCTTCTTTTTCTCTTCTTTTTTTTTTCTTATCTTTCCTCACTTCTCTTCTCCCTTCCCCCTTTCCCCCTCACTGCTCTTCTATTTACTTTTGGATTGGGGTTTTTTTTTTTTTTTTTTTTTGTATTTTATAATACTCTATAACACAATTTTTAAAAATGCAAGCTCGAAAGTAACCCAAAAGATGTTGAGATTCTGGAAAGAGTGTAGAGAAGAGTAACAAAAATGATTAGGGGGGCTGGAGGCGAATACATATGAAGAACCGTTGCAGGAACTGGGTATGTCTAATCCAGTCATACCAGTAAGAAGGACTAGGGGTGACATGATAGCAATGTCCCAATATTTGAGAGGCTGCCACAAAGAAGAGGGAGTCTACCTATTTTCCAGAGCAGGACAAGAAACAATGGTTGAAAATTAACCAAGGAGAGAAGCAACCTATTTGTTTATTTATTTTATTTTATTTTATTTTATTAAATTTCTATACCGCCCTTCTCCTGAAGGGCTCAGGGCGGTGTACAGCCAGAAATAAAACCATGACAGTATAAAAATTTTAAAAAACAATTTAAAACAATTAAATCAATTGGCCGAAAATTCTAATAAAACAACCCAATTAAAATAGTAAAAATATTATTATTATTTAGGCCAGCCCTGCTTGTTGGAATAATAATGTTTTTAGGGTGCGACAAAAGGTGCGCAGGTCAGAAATCCTATGAATCTCCGGGGGCAGCTCATTCCAGAGGGTAGGGGCCCCCACAGAGAATGGTCTCCCCCTGAGGGTCGTCAGCCGACATTGTCTAGCTGACGGCACCCGGAGGAGCCCCTCTCTGTGGGAGCATACCGGTCGATGGGAGGCTATCAGTGGCAGAAGGCGGTCTCGTAGATACCCAGGTCCCATGCCATGGAGCGCTTTAAAGGTGGCAACCAACACCTTGAATCGCACCTGGAAGACCACCTGGAAGACAACATAGAACTAAGGAGAAATTTCCTGACAGTTAGAACAATTAACCAGTGAAATGGTTTGCCTTCAGAAGTTATGGGTGCTCCATCATTGGAAGTTTTTAAGAAGAGCTCGGACATCCATTTGTCTGAAATGGTATGGACTCTCCTGTTTGATTAGGGGATTGGACTAGACTATATCTTGAATGTCCCTTCCGATTCTATTATTCTGTTATTCTGATATTCCCTAGTTTGTGTAATGAAACGTATTCAAGGAAAGCACCCCAAGCTCAGAGTGTCCCAATGGGTCCCTCATTTCAACCCCGAGCTACAAATATTCTCCTTTATTGGTACAAGCGACGTGAAATGATTCAGGCAACATCTCATTCTTGCAGATTCTTGGTCTGAATAAATAAGTCCCGTCCCCGCACCCGCACCTACCCACTCAAAGTATACATCGCACAATAAAACGTTAGCTAGATTTGGAAGAGAAAACCTAGCTTTCCATAATACCACCCCCGACACGAGAATAAGTCAAATCCTATCACTCCGCAGATTGCCTTTTATGGTAAAAAACAACAACAACAATACACTCTATATTTTGTCTAGACGTGATTTTTTTTGTCTTTTAACAAACAAATGACGCTTTAAGAAAATATAACGGTACTTCATTTGTCATAAAATATTTTATTGTTCTGTAAGAATAGAAATGTGTCTTATTTAGATACCAGGGGTATTTCACAGCGTGTCTCTAGATTTAAAAGTAGTAGCAAGTCATCAAATTAGAGTAACTTGTTTGTAAACAGCAACCCAGCTTTCACAAAGCAGCTAAAAATAGGACTGCCCGATGACCGGAATTAGTTGTGTAACCAAAACAGTTCTAGTTGTTATTTCTCTGATGAACAGTTTTGCTGTTAGGACTGTTTTTAAAAGTCCCTGGCCATTCAGTTCTCAAATCCAACGTCAGATCTGCAGGCCGGTAAATTTGAGTCATAGTTTTTCATGCTGAAAAACTTATTTCATGCTGTCAATTCTCAACTAAATTAATTTAACCACAAGCCAGGGGAAAAAAAATGTCCCTTCCTTATGAAGGACTCCTAGCATCAAGGCTGTGTGATTTGTCCTGAAGATGTAGGAATTTCTATTTTGTTTTTCCCACGGGAAAAAAGCTCAGCTCTGCACTCTCCCATCGGCTTTCTAATGCAGGAACATTCCTGCCACATCACCCAATTTCTGGATTGTGTTCCCCTCCTACAATCCTTTGCCTTCTACAAGTAGCTAAGTCTGCGGTGAATGCCACAGCCCTAGCACCAGTGGTCAGTTCTGACACTTTCTTTTAAGTGAGATAATTAGCATTTCAGACGGATTAAGACGCCTAAGACGAAAAAGCCTTCGCGACCGCAGCATTTTCCACGGATGAAATAGTTGTCCTGATGAGAACCAGAACATTTTGAAGATCACGGGTTCACGGAAAATTTAACGGGTTCTCCAAGCGCTCGCTTGTTTGCAAAACTCCTGGCCCATTAAGTACGCTGTTTTTGTTTATATTTTAGGTATTCCTTTCTAAACTCATCACCACATTAAGCCGGTTTTGAAGAGGAGAAAGATTTTTCTCTCTTCGCTTTTCGTTTTTATCCCCAGATGCAGTGGTGGGCTTCTGCCGGTTTGGACCGGTTCACACGAACCGGTCATTGCCATCCGGGCACAATCTCGTCCTATATTGCTGTGTTTTTGACACTGCATGCATGCGCGGATGGCACATGTGAGCAAATTGCTGTGTTTTGTGATGCCGCACAATGTGCACGGATGGTGCGCACGTTCAGATTTCCAGTGCTGGGCGAACCAGTTGTTACAGTATGTGTGATTTTTCACACCAGCCGATTCCCTTCTAAATAAACCCTCAAATGCCATCTTCAGTTAGCTTCCAAAATCAGTTCTGACCCTTTCTACATGCATCCCCACATTAGCCAGTTTTGAAGAGGCGAGAGATTTTTCTCTCTTTGCTCTTCGCTTTTTGCCCCAGATGGATGCAGCATAGTGCGTGCTTGTGTTTGTGTGTGTGTGAGTTGAGAAAAACACAAACACACACCTCTTTAGTTGTCTAGGAGGAGACAAACGCAACGAGAAAAGCTAATGGGCTATCAGGAGCTGGCTTCAAGCTCATTCCTTGCCAAAATAGGTGCTAAATAAATTGCTACCCTGTTTCCCCCAAAATAAGACACCCTGATAATAAGCCCAGTTGGGCTTTTGAGTGCATGGCAATAAGGCCAAGCGCTTATTTCAGGGTTCAAGAAAATATAAGATAGGGTCTTATTTTCGGGGAAACACGGTAGAAATAGAATGTTCACACCATCCGATTCCTTTCTAAACGACCTCAAATGCCATCTTCAGTTAGCTTCCAAAATCAGTTCTGATCCCTTTTCCTGTTGGATTCTCCTCATTTACTCCTCGTTTACTCCTCGGATCTACTGAGCTCATATCTCTATCTCTCTTCCTGCAGCTCCTGGCTCTGTTTTTTTCTCCCTTCCCAAGCAAGATAGCTCCTCACCTCTTTCTACAAACTTCCAGAACTTTGATCTGCTCTCCACAGCACCACCTTGTAAGGATGACGGAAGGTTTCTGGTCTTGGCTTCACCTTTTAAATCAAAGAAGAAAAGAAAAAGAAAAAGAAAGAAAGAGTATCACCTAGACTGAAATCTTGGTTTGGGGGTGGTCTGATTTCCAGGGATGGAAAAAGGACACTGTGAAGTTGCTACACTACCTTCAGTCGGTCCTCGAGTTACAGTCATTCATTGAGTGACTGTTTGAAGTTACAACGGCGCTGGAAAAAAAATAACTTATGGGTCATTTTTCACACTTCTGACCATTGCAGTATCTCCAGGGTTACGTCATCAAAATCCAGATGCCTAGAAACTGACTCATATTTATATTTCGATGTGGCCTATGTGGGTTAATCAATAAGCTAAACTAACTAACTGACTCGTATTTATGACGGTTGCTGTGTCCCGCGGTCCCCTTTTGTGACCAAGCAAAATCAATAGAGGAAGCCAGCTTCACTTAACAACCGTGTTAAGTGTTACTAACTTAACAGCTGCAACAATTGACTTAACAACTGTGACAAGAAAGATCATAAAACGGGGAAATTGTCTCACTTAGCAACAGAAATTTGGGGCTCCGTTGTGGTCGTACTTCGAGGACTACCTGTAATGTGAAAGAGATCTCCCAGCGCTGAAATGGCTTTGGGACTAAAGAAAATGGAGACATCTCATCGAGTGCTTGTGGATGGTGATTCCTGGAGAAATCTGGGCTGTTCAACCTTGGCCTAACTCTTAATGATTCAAGACTAATCCCCATCTCCCTATTTAATTGTGGGAGGGACAATACTTCCTAATCAAGTTTAAGCATTGCATGCCCGTGTAGCTTTGCAATAGTGGCGAATATCTGTAGCTCAGGGGTAAGATGAGGTTGAAGGTTCGTTCTCCGAACTTGTGGTTTGGCTTCCACACATTTCGTTACCAACTAGAAAATATCTTCAGCAGGCCTGAAGATGATCCAGACCTGATATAATCTCTCTATCACAAGGCCCATCACAAGACTCACGGATGACTCACACCTGATCCATCACAAGACCCTCACTTGACTCACCCATACCTGAAGCCCTTACTTACTTATTTATTTATTTATTTATTTATTTATTTATTTATTTATTTATTTATTTATTTTATTCAATTTATATCCCACCCTTCTCCAAGTGGACTCAGGGCGGTGCACAGCCAGACTAAAACACATATCGATACAAAATTTAAAATTATTAAAAGAATTAAATAACTGTGGCCCAAAAATTTAAAACATTGAAACTAAAAGCCCTTTGACAATTTAAAAAGCTAAAAACTAAAAAGGGGAGGGGGTTTCACGCCAGCCCGCTTGATGGAAAAGAAAAGTTTTTAGGGCACCGCGAAAAACCCGGAGATCCGATATCCTTCGTATCTCCAGGGGCAAATCGTTCCAGAGGGCAGGAGCTGCCACAGAGAAGGCCCTCCCCCTGGGGGTCGCCAGCCGACACTGCCTGGCTGACGGGACCCTGAGGAGTCCCTCTCTGTGGGAGCGTACTGGTCGGTGGGAGGCTATTGGCGGCAGGAGGCGGTCCCGCAAATACCCAGGTCCCATGCCATGGAGCGCTTTAAAGGTGGTGACCAACACCTTGAAGCGCACCCGGAAGACCACTGGAAGCCAATGCAGCTCGCGCAGGAGAGGTGTCACATGGGAGCGGCCCCTCACTCCCATAATCCCCCACGCGGCCGCATTCTGCACCAGTTGGAGCCTCCGGGTTCTCCTCAAGGGAAGCCCCATGTAGATAGCATTGCAGTAGTCCAGGCGGGAAGTGATGAGTGCCTGAGTGACTGTGCGTAGGGAATCCCGATCCAGAAAGGGACGCAACTGGTGAATCAGTTATAAACAGAAGAACACCGACATCCCCTAAACTCCGCTGAAGATGTTACCCAGCCTTCCACAAGCAATCCCATCAAACGACATCTTGACCTACAACCAGCCTATGAACCTCTCAGAATCCAAATCAACCGACTAAATGTTGGAAATGCCACCAGGCACCGGGATCGTATTACCATATGTGGTGGACATGTGCAGAAGCGAGAAACTATTGGGCAAAAATTCGGATATGGCTAGAGAAAATGACTCAGCAACCTATTGATTTAAAACCAGAGATGTTTTTGTTGGGTACTGTATTTTACCTGAGAAATTTAGTAAAGAAAATGGATCCATGTAATAACTGCAGCGAGAAATGTATTTGCACAAAATTGGAAAGCGGAAAAAAATCCCTACAGAGGGAGAGGTAATTAAGAAAATATCAGAATGTGCAGAAATGAATAGATTAACATTGGCAATTAAAGGGAAGGAAGAATCGGGAGTATTATAACATATGGGGCAGTGGTGAAATCCAAATTTTTTTACTACCGGTTCTGTGGGCGTGGCTTGGTGGGTGTGGTGTGCTTGGTGGGCATGGCAGGGGAAGGATACTGCAAAATCTTCATTCCCTCCCCACTCCTGGGGGAAGGATATTGCAAAATCTCCATTCCCACCCCACTCCAGGGGAAGATTACTGCAAAATCCTCATTTCCTCCCAATCAACTGGGATTTGGGAGGCAGAGAATAGATGGTGGGCGGGGTCAGTCAGAATTTTTACTGGTTAATTTTTTTTGGTTAATTAATCTAATCAATTTAGTCAGGTTCCAGGAGTAGTGCGGTAGCCTAGAGGTGGAGCTCTCGCCTCACAATTAAGAGGCTGTGAGTTCGATCTTAGGTAGAAGCAGGTATTTCTCTCTCTGGGCATAATGGGAATATATCTCTGCTGAACAAAACTCCGCCTCGGTGACAGGAAGGGCATCCGGCCATTCAAACACTCTGCTAGCTCCATTCAGTTGCCCAGATTCCACCCCGCAAGGGATTTATGGGGTGGTTAAAAGATGATGATGATGATGATTTAGTCAAGTTCCAGGCTCAGCATGAGGGAGAAAGTCATCATAGTCATTGATACCAATATCTGAACCGTAGTACACTTTCCAGGAATTGTTAGTTGAGAACTACCATGTAAAATTGGAAGTGTCTTGGCGACGTTTCGACGAAGTCTCATTTGTCATCTTCAGGCTGGTGTTTTCGGCTTCGTGCTTCTAGGAGCAATGTGAGATCGCAGCTGTTTCTTCCTTTTAACTGCTAGTGGAAAAAACAGCTGTGATCTCACATTGCTCCTAGAAGCACGAAGCCGAAAACACCAGCCTGAAGATGACGAATGAGACTTCGTCGAAACGTTGCCAAGACACTTCCAATTTTACGCGGGAGAAAACCCGAATAACCAAAGACCTACATACAAATACCCGCGAAAACCTCAGAATATATATATATATATATATATATATAACTGTGTTTCATATTTCCCGTCCAGATATGAATTACAGAAATAGATTGAGAAAATGTAAAAACCCATACTTCAAGGTAGGTTTTGAAGGGGCTATTTAACTCATCTTACTTGCCCATCTCAGATTTAAATATGCCCCATAATTTGCTATTGTAACCATCTTAACTAAAGTGAGATGCATCAAGAGGTTTTGGGGGTTTGTTTAGATGCAGAATGAAAACTTGTGGCTGCTTAATTGTTGGTCAGTCAACTGACTATTTAACAGATACAACTACGGAGAAAAGTCTAGCACAATTGTCAACAAATTAAGTTAAATTAACCTTTCTGATGAGGGAGTAAATAAATCCAACATCAGTGGAATTTATTTTTTTAAAAAAAAACATACTCGGAACTAAATTCCCACATTCTTTCTTTCTTTTTTTAAAAAAAAAAATATTTAGAGAAATACAGGTAGTCCTCAACTTACAACCACAATTGAGCCCAGGATTTATGTTGCTAAGTAAGAATAGAATAAAATTCTTTATTGGCCAAGTGTCATTGGACACACAAGGAATTTGTCTTTGGTGCATATGCTCCAGAGGTGGGTTTCAGCAGGTTCTGACCAGTTCTGGAGAACCGGTAGCAGAGATTTTGAATAGTTCGGAGAACCAGTAGTAAAAATTCTGACTGGCCCCGCCCCCATCTATTCTCTGCCTCCCGAGTCCCAGCTGATTGGGAGGAAATGGGGATTTTGCAATAACCTTCCCCTGGATTGGGGAGGGAATGGAGATTTTACAGTATCCTTCCCCTGCCACGTCCACCAAGCCATGCCTACAGAACCGGTAGTAAAAAATTTTGAAACCCACCACTGATATGCTCTCAGTTTACGTAAAAGAAAAAAAAAATGCATTCATTAAGAATCATAAGATACAACACTTAATAATAGTCATAAGTTACTAATAAGCAATCAAATTATACTAGGGAACAAATAAAGCAATATAAATCGTAAAGATACAAGCAACAAGGTTATAGTCCTAAGTGACAGGAGATAGTTATTAGGAAGAAATTTGCTAAGTGAGTTTTGTCCCATTTTATGGCTTTTCTTGCTTTGTTAAGTGAACCACTTTCACTTGAAGGAAGGTTGTTAAATTAGTCACATGCCTTCCCCGTTGACTTTGCTTGTCAGAAGGTCACAAAAGGGGGGGTCACACGACCTTGGGACACGGCAGCGGTCATAAATATGAGTCAGTTGCCAAGGGTTTGAATTTTGATCCCATGATCATGGGGATGCTGCAAAGGACCGTGAGAAACGGTCATAAGTCAGTTTTCTCAGTGCCGTTGTAACTTTCAACGGTCACTAAATGAACTGTTGCAAGCTGAGAACTACCTGTAATAACAGAGCAAAGCAAATCATAGAAGGATAGATATGCACGTCCTATTTTACTTCAACAAAGTTTCCTTAAATTGTCCTCAAATTCTGGACAAAACATCCTAACTGCAAAGGCTCCTTCGTAAGAAGCTATCAGTACCACAAACTCACTCTGCATATATGCCTTTTATTTTAATCTGAGAAACAATACGAAGTTTCACAAAAGTCTTCAGATTTTTTTTTTTTTTAAATATCCCTCTCGTATTTACAACTTGAATTAATTTTTTCCAAAAATGCTAAGCCCCAGCAGCTCCTGTGACAATGAAGAGCTTTTGGAATTTGGTGAGGTCAAGTTAGCCAAATCTAATTCAGTCCTTGACAGCAAGATGGGCATCTGTCAAGGACCTCGGACGGGTGTCAGCAACCTGCAGCTCCGGAGCCGTATGTGGCTCTTTGGGCCCTCTGCTGTGGCTCCCTGTCAGGTGATCCCACCACTGGCTGGCCCTGCCCCTCGCCCTCCCCTCCCAGTCACTCCTCGTCTGGCCTGAGAAGGTAAGGGTGATGGCGGTTGATGGAGAAGCGGCCAGGGCAGAGACAGAGAGAGGGGGAGAGAGACATAGATACAGAGAGAGGGGAAGAGAGAGAGTGGGAGGAGGGAGGGAGGGAGGAAGAGAGAGATGTCAAAAGGGTTTTGTGGTTCCTGGTGTTTTTTAACAACCAGTTCTCTGCCCTAATGACCGGCTGGGTAGGCGTAGCTGGGGGGGATCATGTGACTGGTGGAAGTGAGTGACATCGAGTTTGCCATGCCCATCCAGGTTTTGTGGCTCCCGGTGTTTTCTTTTCTGTGGGAAATGGGTCCAAATGGCTCTTTGAGTGTTTAAGGTTGCAGACCCCTGACCTAGGAGTACTCATCTCAAATGATCTAAGCCCCAGAGCTCACTAGAACAGCATTGCCAAAAAGGCATTAAGAATTGATGAGAGCCTTGGTGGTGCAGCAGACTAAAGCACTATTAAGTAACACCAGCTGCCTGCAATTATTGCAAGTTCAAATCTCACCAGGCTCAAGGTTGACTCAGCCTTCCATCCTTTTGAAGGTAGGTAAAATGAGGACCCGGATTGTGGGGGCAATAAGCTGACTTTGTATAAAAAAGAACACCGCTTGGGGTGGGGGGCAAAAGCCCTACTAAGCAGGTATATACAAAAGTATGAAGGCTATTGCTTAAAAAGCATTGTAAGCTGCCCTGAGTCTCCGGAAAAGGGCGGCATATAAATAAATAAATAAATAAATAAATAAATAAATAAATAAATAAATAAATAAATAAATGAATGAATGAATGAATAAATGAATGAATAAATAAATAAATAAATAAATAAATAAATAAATAAATAAATAAACAAACAAACAAACAAACAAACAAACAAACAAACAAACAAACAAACAAATTGTTAACCTTATCTTGCGAAGCTTCTTCTCCGGTAACATTGTACTGCTAACTAGAGCATACAAAACCTTTGCCAGACCAATTCTCGAATACAGCTCATCTGCCTGGAATCCACACTGTGTATCGGACATTAACACAATTGAGCGGGTCCAGAGATATTTCACAAGAAGAGTACTCCACTCCTCTGCTAACAACAGAATCCCTTATGCCACCAGGCTTGAAATTTTGGGCTTGGACAATCTGGAACTTCGCCGCCTGCGGTCTGATCTAAGCATAGTACACAAAATTTTCTGCTACAATGTCCTACCTGTCAATGACTTCTTCTGCTTCAACCTCAATAATACATGGGCAAACAATCGATACAAACTCAAGGTAAACCGCTCCAAACTCTATTGCAGAAAATACGACTTCAGCAACAGAGTGGTCAACACCTGGAATGCTCTACCCAACTCCATTGTTACATCCTCAAACCCTCACAGGTTCAACCTTAAACTGTCCTCCGTGGAGCTCACCCCATTCCTAAGAGGTCCATAAAGGGGGTGTGCATAAGCACACCAGTGTGCCTACCGTCCCTGTCTTACTATCCCCATTTATCTGTATTTACTTCTTTTTTTCACACTTATGTTCATACTTATACTTGCTACCTTGTACATGTTTGACAAACGAACAAATAAATTATGATCACAGAGAAAAATAAGGTTAAAACGGATGTCACAGAAATTAAAGGAGGGACCACTGAAATACCATTTGCCTACCAATTTAATTATTTTCACCAGATGTAGTGGGGGTGGGGAAAAGTCCCTTTCCTTGTTTCAAAATCTACCATTTGGATCTGATGGTGTGTTAAAATACCTTTTGTTGATCATGAACTGAAGAATTTGAAAATTTGGAAGAGAAGATTGGTCTTGAAAATTGTCAGCCTTTTCTTTGTTTCTTTGTTTGTTTCATAGTATTAGAAAGCCTTGTTTGGGCCACCAGGATAAAAGTCTTAAAGGTAAAGGTTCCCCTCGGACATATGTGCTAGTTGTTCCTGACTCTAGGGGGCAGTGCTAATCTCCGTTTCAAAGCCAAAGAGCCAGCGCTGTCCGAAGACGTCTCTGTGGTCATGTGGCCGGCATGACTCAATGCCAGAGGTGCATGGAACGCTGTTACCTTCCCACCAAAGGTGGTCCCTATTTTTCTACTTGCATTTTTTATGTGCTTTCGAACTGCTAGGTTAGCAGAAGCTGGGACAAGTAATGGGAACTCACCCCGTTACGCGACACTAGGGATTCGAACCACTGAACTGCCAACCTTTCTGATCGACAAGCTCAGTCTGATCTGATTGACAAGATCGTCTTAGCCACTGAGCCACCACGTCCCAATCTTTCTATCCTACCTAAGTGGCTCAGTGGCTAAGACACTGAGCTTGTCGATCAGAAAGGTCGGCGGTTCGAATCCCTCGTATAGGTCTCCTGCGTGAACAGGGGGTTGGACTAGATGACCTCCAAGTTCCCTTCCAACTCTGTTACTGTTAACTTCTAATCATGTCACCTACCTACAAAAAGGAGAAAGGAAAGAGAGAGGAAAAGAAAAGCAATCTATTTTTGTGTGACTTTGACCCACAATTCTGTGTCCACACTGAAATAAGGTGGGGGAAGAAAAATATTTCTTCCACATGTTTTTTCTTTCCCCAAGAATTTGAAGAGCTTCTTTCACCGGTCATCCTTTCTCAAGACTTGCCACGCCGACCCCTTCATACAAATTATAATCTTGTTCCTTTTCAGTCACTTTTCCCAAATCCCTCGCAGGTTGTCTGTTCCCTTGAGCTGTACTGCCCAGAACTGAGCACAGCATTCTGTTGACTGCTTAAGCAACACTAAATAAAATAAATTGGAAATTTCTGACTTTTTTTTTTAGCTACATTCCAGTCCAGTTTTGCAAGAAACTGATGTGTTTTTTTTTCACAAGTATTATTACCAAGCTATGCCTCTACATTTGTTTTCTGTTTCCAAAGTAAAGAACGCCACATTTCTCTATTAAATTTTATTTGTGTTCTTGTCAGCCTGTTTCTATAAACCATTAAGATAATTTTATTTCTATTATCCAGGGAATTTAGCTCGCCGATCCAATTTTGTGTCATCTGCAGCTGAATTAGCATTCCTTCCATTTCTTTCTTCGGTCATAAATAAAACTTTTGGAGCGACAACGCCATTAAAAACAGCATCTTTGGGCATGGACTTCTGGGGGAAGAGAAACAGCTCTCCTTGTTAACCACTCTGAAGCTTTGTTTATTAGTGAAGAAATGGTCCTTCTGCCTGGATTTTGGTCGTCCGTAGGATCCACCGAGCCCAATTTCTTATTCACGTATGTGAACTTTAAGAACAGAGGAGAAATTCTTCGGTTCAACCTCCTGAATTTTCCATTTCAATCCATGAGGCGAATCAAAACAGAAAACGTCGACACATGTAAGACATTTCCTTCCCGTAGAAGTGTCCAAGTGAAACGGCAAGGAGATGTGCTTCGTTCCAGAGTAAAGGAAAGAAAGGAAACTAACAGCAATGAAATGGAAAGATGATCTGGATTATCCTAAAACTATTCGAAAAATTTCCTAACGGTGAGAACAATCCAGCAGTTGAACGGCTTTGCCTTCAGAAGTTGTGGGTGCTCCACAGTGGTGGGATTCAAATAATTTAACAACCGGTTCTCTGCCCTAATGACCAGCTGGGTGGGCGTAGCCAGGAGGTGTGACAGGCAGCATTCCTGAACCCCCCTGGGAGCAAAAATGGGCCACGGGGGGACATGCCCCCCTGCACCCCATTTTGAGCTTAATAGGCCTCCTTGCAGCCTCCTGGGAGCAAAAACGGGCCGTGGGAGGGGGCCGCACTCCCCATGCCCCGTTTTGGGCCTAGTAGGCCTCCTTGCAGCCTCCTGGGAGCAAAAACAGGCCGTGGGAGGGTGCCGCACTCCCCACGCCCTGTTTTGGGCCTAGTAGGCCTCCTTGCAGCCTCCTGGGAGCAAAAACAGGGCACGTGGGGACTCCTGGAAGGGGCGGGGAGGGGAGGGGCCAGCCAGCAATTTAACAACCATTTCGTCCAAACCGGCCCTAACCGACTGAATCCCACCACTGGTGCTCCATCTCCGTAGGCTTTCAAGAAGAAACTGGACAGCCATTTGTCTGAAATGGTATTGGCTCTCCTGATCAAGTAGGCGGGTTGGACTAGATGACCTCCAAGGTCCCTTCCCGCTCTGTTATTCTATGAAGGTATTTCATCAGTAACAACATAGGGACATATCACTGGGTGCATAGGGCCAGCATGTTTGTCAGTCACCAAAACTTCAATTACACTCGCTTGCCGGGTCTTTGATGCTCTTCTGAGCTTGGTTGTTTCCTTGCAGACATTTCATTAACAAACTAAGTAACATCATCAGGACTGGAAGAAAGGGCATTGCTCTCTGTCTATATGCTAGAGGTTTGACCTATCGATGTTGATAGGAATGGTCTTGGTAGTTACTTGATTGGGTTGTTGTTTACTGTTACCTTGTTTGTCTGAGTTAATAGTTCCTTGACTGGGATATCATTTGCTTCTTGATTGCTAAGCTAATGTCAACCTTTGCTCATCTGGTTATTGATTGCTGATGAGGAAGTATTGTGGCCTTTATGCTTCCCTTTTGGCTTCTTCGTTGTCTCTTTTGAATGGTATGTAGATGTTGTTTATCTCTGTGTGCCCGTTGATGATTGATTTGTCTGAGTGCTGGTATTCCAGGAATTCTCTAGCATTTTTTTTAAACTTGGCTTGGTCTAAAATGCTCAGTTTCCCAGTTAAAATTATGGTTAAGCCTGTGCATGTGTCTTATAATTAAAAGGAGTTTTCATCATGTCTTCTGACTTGCTTGCTTCCTTTATTTATTAGATTGAAATCCAACCTTTCCTCCAGGAGCTGAAGGCAGCACACACAAGCTTCTCCTCTTGTTTCAAGCCTACAACAACAGCCAAGTGAGAGAGGAACTGATCCAAAGTCCCACAGAGAGTTTCCATGGAGTCTAGAATCTGGACTCGGCTCCATCTCCTTCCCAAATAATCCATCTGTCTTGGATATGCCATACAACTACGATTAGTACTAGATAACTTAGGAGTACTCGTCTCAAATGATCTAAGCCCCAGAGCTCGCTCTAACAGCATTGCTGAAAAGGCACTAAGATTTGTTAACCTAATTTTGCGAAGTTTCTTCTCCGGTAATATTGTATTGCTAACTAAGGCATACAAAACCTTTGCCAGACCAATTTTTGAATACAGTCATTTGTCTGGAACCCACACTGTATTTTGGACATTAACATGATTGAGCGGGTTCAGAGGTATTTCACGAGAAGAGTCCTCCATTCCTCTACTCACAATAGAATTCCCTACGCCACCAGGGCTTGAAATTTTGGGCTTGGACAATCTGAAATTGCGCCGCCTGTGGTCCGATTTAAGCATAGTACAAAAAGTTGTCTGCTACAACATCTTGCCCATCAACAACTTCTTCCATTTTAACCATAATACTACACAGGCAAACAATCAGTACAAACTCAAAGTAAACCGCTTCAAACTCGATTGCAGAAAAAACGACTTCAGCAACAGTGGTCAACGCCTGGAATGCTTGACCTGACTCTGTTGTTACATCTTCAAACTCCCACAGCTTCAACCTTAAACTGTCTACTGTGGACCTCACCCTATTCCTAAGAGGTCCATAAAGGGGGCGTGCATAAGCGCCCCAGAGTGCCTACCATCCCTGTCTTACTGCCCCCATTTATCTGTATTTACTTCCTTTTTTTATGCTTATGTTCATACTTATACTTGCTATCTTGTACACTAGTCACTTCCCGCCTGGACTACTGCAACGCTCTCTACATGGGGCTCCCCCTGGGGTGCACCCGGAGGCTCCAGCTGGTCCAGAACGTGGCCGCGCGGGGGATTATGGGGGCGACGAGGCGCTCCCATGTGACACCTCTCCTGCGCGAGCTGCACTGGCTCCCAGTGGTCTTCCGGGTGCGCTTCAAGGTGTTGGTGACCACCTTTAAAGCGCTCCATGGTTTAGGGCTGGGGTACTTACGAGACCGCCTTCTGCCACCAATAGCCTCCCACCGGCCAGTACGCTCGCACAGAGTGGGCCTCCTCAGGGTGCCATCCGCCAGACAATGTCGGCTGGCGACCCCCAGGGGGAGAGCCTTCTCTGTGACGGCGCCCACCCTCTGGAACAACCTTCCCCCAGAGTTACGTACAATAACAGACCTCCGGATTTTTCGTCGGGCCCTGAAAACCTATTTATTTCAACTAGCTGGGCTGGCTTGAGTTAAATTTTAAATTGATTTTAAATTGGGTTGTTTTAATTTACGGCCAAAATATTTAATTATTTTAATACTGTTTTTAAATTTTGTATGCTCTGTTTTTTACTCTGGCAGTTCACCGCCCTGAGTCCTATTTGGAGAAGGGTGGTATAGAAATGGAAACAAATAAATAAATAAAATAAATAAATAAATAAAATGTTTGACAAAGAAACAAATAAATAAATAATGATCACAGAGAAAAATAAGGTTAAAACGGATGTCACAGGAATTAAAGGACCTCACTCCCTTCTTAAGAGGTCCATAAAGGGAGCATGGATAAGCGCACCGGCGTGCTTACCATCCCTGTCTTACTGTCCCCATTTATTTGTGTTACTTCTGTTATATAACATATAAGGAAGTAAGGAAGTGAGCTGCAGGCTTCACTCAGGTCCTCCAAATACGTGAGAAAATACTTGAATCTCATTGGCTAAGCTGTCTGGCAGCCCTCTATAAAAGAGGACACTACCAGACAAGCCAGTTGTTGGGTTGTACTGGTCTACTATTAAAGAGCTGTTGTTACTGAAGAACTGTGTCCGTTTCTTCTATCACTGAATCCAACAACTTCCTTTGTTTATGCTTATGTCAGGGGTGAAATCCAAATTTTTTCCCTACCGGTTCTGTGGGCATGGCTTGGTGGGCGTGGCAGGGGAAGGATACTGCAAAATCTCCATTCCCTCCCCTCCTGGGGGAAGGATATTGCAAAATCTCCATTCCCACCCCACTCTGGGGCCAGCCAGGTTGTGCACATAAGAAAACGGCTGAGAGTGATTGTGAATAAGCACTGTCAATACAGACACACTGAGTTGTGATATTCTTTTACTTTTAGGAAAAAGCAAAGCAAAGTCCAATAAACAATCCAGGTCATACGCAGATACAGATAGTTAAGTTGTCAATCCAGGGATATCCCAAGAACAAAGTCTTCTTACCAGTTGCTGTAGTCATATGCAACAAAACAGTTCTTTTTGTAGTTGCAAACAGGAATAAGTACAGCAGTAAAACTATCAGTAAAACAGTAGAAAACAAGTAGCAATGACCAAGCAGTGATCATGCAGAGAGAACAGGCAGAGAGGAGCAGAAGTAGCAATAATAATGTAATAAGAAAAATAAGCCATGATTCAAGCTTCCTCTTAAGTACGTTGGCTACAGAGGTTAGCCAATCAGAATACAGTATGATGCAATACAGCATTACAGTCTTAAAGCTATACATTACATTTTGACTGCAAACATGCATTGCTGGTTTATGTATATTGCCAACTCATCCAGTTAGGCAATAGCCATTCCCTAACATGGGCCTTGCTACATCAAAATCAGCATTTCCAAACCTTCCCAGATACGTGAACTTCAATTCCCAGAACATCCATTCACTGTCCATGTTGGCTGTGGAATTCTGGGACTTGAAGTCCACACATCGTCCAAGGTTGGAAAACTGATAAATATAAATGAGGGAGACCATCCAGACTTAATTTCTCTTGGAGAACAATCAGAGTTAGTCATCCTTTGGATGTTGAAAAACAGTTTAATTGCTGGGTTAAACTAGGGCTCCCTGGGGTTATATAACTTTGGCAACAGCCTCTTCTTGAAAGCTCCATGGGTCTCTTTGTCCTGACTAGTCAACATTTGGATGGATGCCCCGATGAGCTGCCTTAAAAATCTTCCAAAGTCTGCAGTCACCTAACAGTG
>NC_142069.1:83999820-84007320 GCF_059756535.1 Pantherophis guttatus
CTCTAAAAGGCCTGAAAATGGCCTGAAAAACGGCAAAGAAACAGGCCATTTTGGGGGCCAAAAACAGCCTGAAAATGGCCCGGAAAACAGCCTCAACATGGCCCAAAAAAGGCCCCCCAAAAGGCCTGAAATTGGCCTGAAAAACGGCAAAGAAACAGGCCATTTTGGGGGCCAAAAACAGCCTGAAAATGGCCCGAAAAACGGCCTCAACATGGCCCAAAAAAGGCCCCCCAAAAGGCCTGAAAATGGCCTGAAAAACAGCAAAGAAAGAGGCCGTTTTTCAGGCCAAAAACAACCTGAAAATGGCCCGAAAAACAGCCTGGAAACAGTCTGGAAAATGTCCTGAGAATGGGCAGAAGAAAGGCCTGAAAATGGCCCAAAAAACAGCCTGAAAATGTCCCAAAAAAGCCCCCCAAAATGGCCTGAAAATGGTCTGAAAAACAGGCCATTTTTCAGGCCAAAAACAGCTGAAAAACAGCCTGAAAATGGCCCAAAAAATGGCCGGAAAACTGCCTGAAAAATGGCCTGAAAATAGGCAGAAAAAAGGGTGGAAAATGGCCCAAAAAACAGGCTGAAAACAGCCCCAAAAATAGGAAGCTGGTCTTCAGGTTTTCCGGCTCTCCGGCGCGCGTACATGCACACACATGCATGCATGTTCCGATTTGGGCACTCGGTGCTGAAAAGGTTCGCCATCACTGAGACAGTCTATTCTTTAAGAGCTCAAAATATAGAAGAGAATAGAGAGAAAGATCTCCCAAAAGTGACGAAAGAATTACAGATGAGTGCTCTAGAAATCCAACAGCAAGAGATAGGTGTAGAGGCAGATGAAATACTTATATTAAATAAGCGTGATGTAAGGAGATACAAGATCCCAAGGGAGAAACATGAAAGATTTATCAAAAAGTCAATAAGAGTTGAAATTTTAAAAAGGGCAAGAGATGATGGATAGATATAGAATACTTCTGAATACAGTGGCTATTTTATTAAGACTTAGAAAAAAGAGGTAGAAAGTAGAAATTGGGAAAATAGTATTATGTATACTCATATATAATATATATTATAACTACATGATTATGATTATGTATATTTAAATAGTATTATTATCATTAGTATGGTGTACAAAATATATTGACCCAGACAATACACTGTTCTTATGGCTGTTAAAAGAAAAAAGCACTTTTTTTTTTTTTTTAATTTTGATTTATATGCCGCCCTTCTCCGGAGACTCAGGGTGGCTTACAATGTGTTAAGCAATAGCCTTCATACTTTTGTATATTTATAAAGTCAGCTTATTGTCCCCACAAACTGGGTCCTCATTTCACCTACCTTAGAAAGGATGGAAGGCTGAGTCAACCTTGAGCCTTGGAGAGATTCGAACCAGCAGTAAATTGCAGGCAGCTGTGTTAATAACAGGGTGCGTAGACCACTGTACTATCAAGGCTTATGGCTGTTAAAGAAAAAACTATTTAAAAAATGTCCGTTTTTAGCTGGCGTGCACAGAGCCGAGACTTGGAAACAAACCCAACCGAATCTGCTTTTTTTTTTTTTTTTTGGAAATAAGAAATTGGGGAGACGATTCTTAATATTTCACCGCAATTATTTTCAAGCCTCCAGAATATGGAATTGCTTAGAAAGTGCCTTTTTATTTCATTAGAAAGTGGCTGGCTTTGTGGGGATTATTCTTTTTCCTAACTCGTTTTGCCAATGATGACTCTAAAATAGAAAAGGAGTAAATGCACTGGAACATCTGGTCCTCTTCCAATTTATTCTGTGGTTACGTCCTGATTGCTCAACTCTTGAAATGGAACCTCTTTGGATGTAAACAATTGGCCCTCCATCGTCATCCCTGCCCTCAAAAAAAATACCCTTTATTCTTGTCCAGGACCCATTGGTTAGCCTGTCTCTGCCCTGCCTTTGTTGATGAACTCTGAACTTAACAGATTTCTTGTTTTTTTGCCATTCTGACATATTTCTGGTTACCACCACTATTATTTCTGCCCTGGTCCTGACATTTTGGAGTATTTTTGTCCTAAGGGCAGAAACAGAAAGAGATCACTTCCAAAAAAAAAAAGGGCAGATGATACAGTTATGTATTGAATTTAAACCAGAGCTGTTCCTATTGGGTATTCTTCCAGAAAAGACTAGTAAGGAACATACTTATTTGATTATACATGTAATAACAGCTGCAAGAATTGTTTATGCTCAAAATTGGAAAGCAGAGAAAATACCTTTGGAAGAGGAGATGATAAAAAAAAATTATGGACTGTGCAGAAATGAATAGATTGACTTTAAGGATTAAAGATAGGGAAGAGATAGCGTATTATAGAATATGGAACTGTTTCTATTATTGGTTGGAAAAGAGATATAAAAGATAAAAAAGCTTTGTGATTATATTTAAAAATTTGATAGGCAGAATTTTGTTTTAGTAAGGAGATATTAAAATGGTTTGTATAAAGATCAAGATAGAAGAAAGTTCCTTTTTTGGAAGAAGAAAAAGAAGAATGACCAAAGATAACACCGAGATGTCACAGGGAGGGGGCAACAGATCTACTAAATGTTTGTTTGTTTTTATAAAAAATAATAAAAAGTTATATTCAAAAAAAAAAAAGGCAGAGCTGTTTGGCTCTAAGAGGATGGCCTATAGTTCAGCAAGTAAAGTGAAGGGTCAAAGCTGAAGCTGGAGATTATTGAAACTTGGGCACGGAGTAACAATTCACTTTGAAGAATTTTAAATCTCTATGATGAACAGCTCCTAGGTTTCCTTCAAAAAATGTCCCAGAAGAGGAGAAATTGACTTTGCTGGTCAAAAAGTCGTAACAGGGAATCACATGACCCCCAGGACACTACAACGGTCATAAATAGGAGTCCGTTGGCAAAACATCTGAATTTTGATCATGTGACCACGGAGATGCTGCATCGGTCATAAGTGTGAAAAGTAGTCATAAGTCACTTTTTTCTGTGCCTTTGTCACTTCAAATGGCCACTAAATGAATTGTTGTAAATCGAGGACTACCTAAATGTTGCTTTCCCTTCTCATCTGCTTTTATATAGAATAGAATAAAATAGAATGGAATGGAATGGAATGGAATGGAATGGAATGGAATGGAATAGAATAGAATAGAATAGAATAGAATAGAATAGAATAGAATAGAATAGAATAGAATAGAATAGAATAGAATAGAATAGAATAGAATAGCTACTAAAGCTTATCTGCCTGTGGAGCAGACTTGCAAAATATAGGAGAAAAACAGGCTGAGACTGTGGGAAGAGTCAAGTGAGTAATCAGCCTAGAATCACAAAAGTTCTGTTCAACCCCTCTTTTATTCTGTTCTCTCTTATCTGGCACCAATTTAGTGCTGAATTTAGTTGACTAAATTCTTATGTATAGGCATGAGCAGTAAACCAGCTTAACTGGAACTTAATGTGTGGCCCCAATTCTTTGCACCTGACATGAATGGATGATCTGGCATAAACCTACTTTGATGGGGAAGTAGTAAAGTTAACTCTGGAGTTAACTGGAGGATAAAGGTCTCCTTGGCACCATGTCCACCATCGAGGGTTTATTATTTATTTTATTTATATCCCGCCTTTGTTATTTCTTTATATAACTCAAGGCAGTGAAGGTATTTGATAATCCTTCCTCTCCTATTTCTCAAGAACAACCCTGTGAGGCGAGTTGGGCTGAGAGAGAGGGACTGGCCCAGAGTCACTCAGCTGGCTTTCATGCCTAAGGCAGGACTAGAACTCACCATCTCCAGGTGATTGGCCCAGAGTCACTCAGCCGGCTTTCATGCCTAAGGCGGGACTAGAACTCACCATCTCTAGGTGATTGGCCCAGAGTCACTCAGCCGGCTTTCATGCCTAAGGCGGGACTAGAACTCACCATCTCCAGGTGATTGGCCCAGAGTCACTCAGCCGGCTTTCATGCCTAAGGGGGGACTAAAACTCACCGTCTCTAGGTGATTGGCCCAGAGTCACTCAGTCAGCTTTCATGCCTAAGGCGGGACTAGAACTCACCGTCTCCTGGTATCTAGCCTGGTGTCTTCACCACTAAACCAAACTGGCTCTCTATTTGTGTGGCTTTATGCTTAAAACTGGGAAATGTGCTTTCATAGGTAAAGGTAAAGGTTCCCCTCGCACATATGTGCTAGTCGTTCCCGACTCTAGGGGGCGGTGCTCAACTCCATTTCAAAGCCGAAGAGCCAGCGCTGTCCGAAGACGTCTCCGTGGTCATGTGGCCGGCATGACTCAACGCCAAAGGCGCACGGAACGCTGCTACCTTCCCACCAAAGGTGGTCCCTGTTTTTCTACTTGCATTTTTTACATGCTTTCGAACTGCTAGGTTGGCAGAAGCTGGAGCAAGTAACGGGAGCTCACCCCGTTACGCGGCACTAGGGATTCGAGCCGCTGAACTGCCGACCTTTCGATCGACAAGCTCAGCGTCTTAGCCACTGAGCCACCGCGCTTTCATACTTTTAGCTAAATTTGATGTTCCAGTTGACCTGGGCCTGACGTTCCCTCCACAAAAGCCGAACATTTCTATCATTCCTCCAAAAAATATATATATATTTTTAAAACCACGAACAGCGTGTCCGGGTAACATTAAAATAAAGTCTGCCAGTTTCTATTTTAAAAAAAGGGCATAAAATCTCCTGGAATTTACCAAGCAGCTTTCATCTCAGTTAGATGAGATTACACAGAAAAGTGGCCCATAGAGATGAAAAAAAAAGAAAGAAAGAAAAAAGTCCCTCGGCTCCATTATTCATGGACCCAATCCTTTTTTTTTCTCAAATCCAACCAACAGGTGTTCTGTCTTTTGAAATTATCTACAGAATCCGCGACTTTAGAAGTCTGGAATCCAGCGAGAAATTGAAATGTCTGCTTCTTCAGACCATCATCTGGGCTCTCTTTCCAGTTGGGGGGGGAATTTAAGTGAGGAGAAAGCTTTTATTTAATAATGCGTAGCTTCGCCAGTTAAAAACCTCAACGGCAACTCCTACAGATGTCCAATTCTTTGCTGCCAAATAGTTATTTTTAGTGAGAAACTTATTGACGAATTAGCCTCTAAATTCCTTTTTCTGTCCTGGCCTTGCTTGCTTTTTGGAATAAAGTGACACATTATGTCACTACGGGTTTGGCGCATGTGCACATGCTCGCTTCATCCACGCGCTTTCCTTCTGCGCATGCGCCCGGACTTCCACACATGTGCTTTGCTTGCGCGCACGCCTTCTGTGCGTGCTCCCGGCCTCAAAATGTACCTAAATAGGATAGCATAGAACTGGGGCAGGTAGGCAGGCCCACCTGCGATTTCTGCTACCAGTTCGGGCAAACCGCTCCGAACCGGCTGAATACCACTTCTGAATAAAGTCCCTGCAAAGATTAATATGGCGGCCTTTGGCCCCTCCCACCCCAAAGTTGCAGATTCTTTTAAATTAAACTTTCTTTTTCCTTTATGAGATTGGAACTATAGCTGTCGTGGCTTGTAAACGGCTTCGCAACGTATTTATGAGGCAATCCAGACCTTGGAGTGACAGGAAGGCAGAATTGAGGAAGTATCTACAGATAGTCCTGGACTTACGGCAGTTCATTTAGTGACCGTTCGAAGTTAAAACGGCACTGGAAAAAAGCGACTGATGACCGTTTTTTTCACACTTGTGACCGTTGCAGCATCCCCATGGTCACATGATCAAAATACAGAGGTTTGGCAACTGACTCATATTTATGACAGTTGTACTGTCCTGACGTCATCTTTTGCAACCTTCTGACAAGCAAAGTCAATGGGGAAGCCAGATTCACTGAACAGTCATGTGACCAGGGGTGAAATTCAGCAGGTTCTAACAGGTTCTGGAGAACTGGTAGCAGAAATCTTGAGTAGTTCAGAGAACCGGCAAATAACACCTCTGGTTGGCCCCAGAGTAGGGTGGGAATGGAGATTTTGCAATATCCTTCCCCCAGGAGTGAGGAGGGAATGGGAATTTTGCAGTATCCTTTCCCCTGCCACGCCCACCAAGCCACACCCACCAAGCCACACCCACAGAATCGGTAGTAAAAAAAATTGAATTTCACAATTCACAATTAGTCACAAGCAGTGACTAATTTAACAACTGCAATGATTCACTTAACAAACATGGCAAGAAAAGACATAAAATCGGGAAAAACTCACTTAACATATTTCTCGTTTAGCAACATAAATTCTGGGCTCAATTGTGGTCATAAACCGAGGACTACCCGTATATTTAGACAGACTTGCGGGCTAATAGTGAACCTCAACTGAACCACCGTGATAGTTGGCATCTATGGGAGATACACGAGGGATGAGATCTGCTCCAGAGAGTTCAGACACCACTAGATTTTCTCCAGGGTTTCCACACTGAGCTCAAGATCAAAAAGAGCAAGCAGGGATTTGTGGTGGCCTGTCTGCCTTTGGCCCCTCCAACAGCCGAATCAGAGGAGGAGGAGGAGGGGTGGGAGTCAGGGCCAGCATCAGGGCAACCTGAGAGCTCTACGGGGGAAGAGGGAATGGAGCTGGCAGAGAGAGAGAGACAGAGGCGGAGCCTGGGCCATCCGTCAGCCCTCAGATGGAGAGTCAACAGCCCCCCAGGTCTGCAGGTGGCTGATGAGGAAGAGGAGGAACAGCTGAGTCCAGTACCTGACGTGCGGATGCGCAGAAGGCAGAGGAGAGGAGAGCAGTGGAAATCTATGGGCCGATCCTTGGGAAGGAAGAGCCACCACTGCTAACAAGGCCCCACCCTTGCTCTGGGGATAAAAGGCAGGGGGAGGAGATGAATAGATGAGACAGACAACTATTCGTCTTCTGGCCAGACAGATTTGTTAGCCTGCGTTGAGAGAGAAACATTTTGCCGGGGCTGCCGGCACTCCTAATTAAAGGAATCTTTGAGTTCACTTCAGAGGGTTGGTCGTGTTTGGGCAGCTGGGTCAGAACAGGATTCAGGAATGCAGCATTTTAAGCAGAGACAGGAACATCCCATGGTCACTTCTACAACAACGGCCCAACAACTTTAAACATTGATTCTCAAAGGAAAGCCAAATGGATCACTGAACACCCAGTTATAGGAAGACACATAAATGACCCCACAAAAAAAGACACCAGGCTTTGGACTACCACGCCAGCAATGGACAACCCTGAATAGGATTCGCACCTCGCCAGGCGTCTGCCGGAACTCTCTTTATCAATGGGGTTTAGCATCCTCCCCTCAGTGTGACTGTGGGGTCCCACATCAAACTGTAGATCGTATCGTGACCAGTGGTAAGCTGAGGCCAATAACAGTCTAGTACCATGATGGCGAACCAATGGCACATATGCCACAGGTGGCACGTGTAGCCATATCAGTGGGCACCCCAGCTGATTTTCAGGCCTTCTGGGCCCACCAGAAGTAGGGAAACAGGCTGTTTCCTGCCTCCGGAGGGCCTGGGGAGGGTGGGGAAGGCCCGCTTTTCTTTCTCACCGGGCTCCAAATACTCTCTATGCATCTGGAGAGG
>NC_142069.1:84012320-84022320 GCF_059756535.1 Pantherophis guttatus
AAACTTCTCAGACACACACGGGGGAAAACCCAGCACAACACCTGCTGAATCCAGAATATGGATAATGATTTTCACAATTTACCTGAGAACATAGAAAGAGAATCCTCTTTTTTCATGTTTTCTGAATAGTTTTTATCCCAGAGCTATAATTGCACTCAATGAACTAAAGGGCCACCATCAGTGAGCTGTTGGACTGCATTACTTGGTCTGTTGTGTGGATGTTTGGGTGGTTTAGGGGTGGGGAATTTGTGGTGGGTGGGAGTGCGTTTGGGGATTGTTATGTATATTGGACCTGGTCTTTGGGTGTTAAGTGAATTTCGTTGTATGGGTATATTGTGTATACATGTACAATGACAATAAAATTATTATTATTATGACTGAAAATCTCCATAGACTGTCATAAACTGTCAAAATGGAAATTTCGGGCTGAATTGTGGTCATAACTCGAGGACTAACTGTATAATTACCATTCTCAAGTATCCTTGACTTGGCTATCCAGGAGCCTGAGTGGCGTAGGAGGCTAATGCCTCCTACTAAGGCAGCATTTAACATCCAGCTGCCTGCAATTACTGCGAGTTCAATTCTCACCAGGCTCAAGGTCGACTCAGCCTTCCATCCTTTCTAAAGTGAGTAAATTGAGGACCCAGTTTGTGGGGGCAATAAGCTGACTTTGTATAAATATACAAAAGTATGAAGGCTATTGCTTAACGCATTGTAAGCCTCCCTGAGTATCCGGAGAAGGGCGGCATATAAATCAAATTAAAAAACAAACAAACAAACATAATGCTATTTGTAAAAGACATGAATGGGGTTCCCCAAAGTTTCTGGCAGGAACGAAATTTGCTTTCCACTCTCCGTCTCATCCCTCTGGGAATCTGTCCCAAATTCCTTTAGCTCCATCAATTCCTACCTCTTCTAGGTTGACCTGGGAATGATTACGACTTGCATCCTGCCATTACCAAACAATTAGCCTCTAATTTCCTTACAGGAATTAAAACTGTTCATCTAACCAGTCGAAGAACTAATTAATAACTGCTGCGAGTCTTTACTGATATAGCAATATGCAAAAATACACCTCTGTAGGAGATAAGCAGGGACGCGGTGGCTCAGGGGCTAAGACGCTGAGTTTGTCGATTGAAAGGTCGGCAGTTCAGCGGTTCGAATCCCTAGTGCCGCGTGACGGGGTGAGCTCCCGTGACTTGTCCCAGCTTCTGCCAACCTAGCAGTTCAAAAGCAGGTAAAAAATGCAAGTAGAAAAATAGGGACCACCATTGGTGGGAAGGGAACAGCGTTCCGTGCGCCTTTGGCGTTGAGTCATGCTGGCCACATGACCACGGAGACGTCTTCGCACAGCGCTGCCTCTTCGGCTTTGAAACGGAGAGGAGCACCGCCCCCTAGAGTTGGGAACAACTAGCACATATGTGCAAGGGGAACCTTTACCTTTAAGAGATAAGCAACCTCTTGATCTGGTCAATAAATAAATATTCATATACAAGTGTTGTAACCAAGGCCCAAGTAGAGATTACCAAACACAATTCAGTCCTCAACAAACTTATTTTATTAAAACAGCTGAGAATTAATTCATTCTCAGTTTAGTCCAAAACAAAATTCTTAATAACCAGTCCCTCGGCCTTATTACTAACCTTTGATGTCTTTGGCAACCGGCCAAAGGCTTTTCTTGGCAAAAACCCCACAAAGTTCAAGAGACGCTGACAAGAAGCCCTGGAATCAACGTTGCTTTTCTACAAAGAACCCAACGGCTCGTTGCTGCTCTTTTAAGCCTTATGGGAGTGGCCAATCATCTCCTGGCCTTACTCCCGAGTCGTCCTTTTTGCTTTAGCTGCTCTTGCCTTCTGGCAGCTCTTTGCATGCGTGCACTAGGAACAGGCTCCTCCTGTTCCTCTGCCTCTCTGCTGTCCGTCTCTGGAGGCTCCGGAGTCCGTGCATCGCTCCCAGATGGCCCTGGCCCCATCTCTGCCTCCGATGCAGAGCCCTCATCAGGACTTTCCCCTGAATCCAGGACTGGCCCATTGTCCTCCCCAGCCTCCTCACTGTCTGACTCCGCTGCCAGCTCCGCAGGCTGCTGGCGGACCACAACAACAAGAGCCTTGGTCACTCATCCCAAGAGAACCAATATGGTCTAGTGGTTATGGCATGAGACTCTGAGTTCTAATCCTGATTTAGGCACAAAGTTTACTGGAGACTTTAGCCCAGCCTCCTTCTCTCAGCTTTAAGAAGGAGGTGAAATGTAAAATTTGTTACTATCGGTTCTGTGGGCGTGGCTTGGTGGTGGTGGGGTAATGTGACTGGGTGGGCGTGGCCAACTTTTTTTTTTTTTAACTTTTCAAAGCATTTTTTCTAATGCTTTGAAAAGCCTCTGCCGGTCAGGCAACTCAGCTGGGATCGTCAGAACTTTTCAAAGCATTTGTTTTTACCACCTCTTCGGCCAAGAGGTTGCAGAAAAAAATGCTTTGAAAAGCCTCTGATGATCCCAGCTGAGCCACGCGATCATCAGAGGCTTTTTTTTTTTTACTTTTAAAAGCATTTTTTCGTCAGAAGAGGTTGTAGAAAAAATGCTTTTAAAAGTAAAAAAAAAGCCTCTGATAATTGTGCGGCTCAGCTGGGCATGGGGGGGGCAGGGATTTTTGCTACTGGTTCTCCGAACCACCTGCCGCCATCACTACCGGATCAGGCGATCCGGTCCAAACCAGGAGCATTTCACCCCTGATGCAAGGGCAAACCACCAAAAAATCAAGAAAACTGCAGGGGTGTGTCCATGTATAGGTAGTCCTTCTCTTAAAATCATTTGTTTAGCAACTATTGAAAGTTACAGCAACACTGGAAAAAGGGACTTATGACTGTTTTTCACACTTATGACCAGAGGTGGGTTTCACATAATTTTACCACCGGTTCACCGCACACTGAAAATGTGAGCTTTGCTCTTGCACACGCGGCTTAGTAAATGTGGCTAAAAAGGACGGCGTACACCTGCAGGTTGCTACTACCAGTTCAGTTGAACCGGTCCGAACCGGCTGAATACCACCACTGCTTATGGCCGTTGCAGCATTCCCACTGTCGCGTGCTCAAAATCTGGATGCTTGACAATTGGCATGTATTTATGACATGCCAATGTCATGTGAGGGTCATGTGATCCCTTTTTGTGACCTTCTGGCAAGCAAAGCCAATTCTGCACGAAAAAAAGTATCCGTGATTGAGTCAACTTCCAACGAAACGAAAAGGAAAGGAGAATGTGGAAGTTTCTTGGAAGGGGGGAAAAGAATTTCCTACAGGATGCACCAGAAGTGGGTGGCGTTACACTAATGGGAAGTTACACTTACCATATTTTTTGGAGTATAAGAGGCACCTTTTTCCCCCCAAAAAGAGGGTGAAAATCTGGGTGTGTCTTATACTCTGAATGCAGCCCCACCCAGACTCGCAAACGGAGATTTCAGAGGCTGAAAGAAGCCTCTGAAGGAAGCTTCAGAAAAAAAGCCTCAGAAACGAAGCTTCAGAAAAAAAGCCTCCGGAAGGCTTTTGTCTAAAATAATTTGGCAAGTAACAAAAGAAGAATCAGCAAAGGTTCTAAGCAAACTATGCTAACAAATCTGGAGAATGACACAATAACCAACAGATCAGAAGAGGTTAATCTATATACCAATACCAAAGAAAGGAGTACATATAGTCCTTCAGAATAAAGGCCTCTGAAAGAAGCTTCAGAAAAAAAGCCTCCAAACAGAGCTTCAGAAAAAAAGCCTCTGAAAGAAGCTTCAGAAAAAAAGCCTCCAAACAGAACTTCAGAAAAAAAGCCACCAAACAGAGCTTCAGAAAAAAAGCCTCCAAACAGAGCTTCAGAAAAAAAGCCTTTCAGAGGCAGAATTTTTTTTTTCTCTGAAATAGAGTTTTAGAAGTTTCAGAGGCAGAAAAAAAAGCAAGGCACAGATCTCACAACCAATGAACCTGTTGCTAAAATTATCATCTGGAAACAGCTGATTGGGGCTATTCCGGGAGGGTGATCCACCCACCAATCAATTTTTTTCTTATTTTCCTCTCCAAAAATTAAGGTGCATTTTATACTCCGGTTCGTCTTATACTCTGAAAAATACAGTAGTTAAGAAATACACAGGTATAGCATAGATGGTACCCAGCTCTTCGGCAGTGACTGTGAGAGAGAACTAGTAATCTTAATGGACAATCACTTAAATATGAGCCAGTTAGGATGCTGCAGTTTGCCAAAAAATCCAAGGCTGTAGCAACATTATGTGAAGCATTAATACCACTTTATACTGCACTGATAAGGCCACACATAGAATCTTGCATCCAGTTTTGGTCACCACGAAACAAAAAAGATATTGAGACTCTAGAAAGAGTGCAGAGAAGAGCAACAAAGATGATTAGGGGACTGGAGGTTAAAACATACAACATGCACAAATTGGGTATGTCTAGTTTAATGAAAAATAGACTAGGGGAGATATGATAGCAGTGTTCCAATATCTCAGGGGCTGCCACAAAGAAGAGAGAGTCAAGCTATTCTCCAAAGCATTTGAGGGCAGGACAAGAAGCAACGGGTGGAAACTAATCAAGGAGAGAAGCAACCTAGAACTAAGGAGAAATTTCCTGACACTGAGAACAATTAACCAGTGGAACAACTTGCCTCCTAAAGTTGTGAGTGCTCCAACGCTGGAAGTTTTTAAGAAGATGTTGGGTTTCCTGCCTAGGCAGGGGGTTGGACTAGAAGACCTCCAAGGTCCCTTCCAGCTCTGTAATTTTGTTTTGTTTTTTAGTATTTTTTCCCTATGTATTGGCAAGAGATTTAAAGTTCTATCCTATTCTCGCTTGCTTGCTTTTTATGGAGGAGACCACAAATAAGAAAAATGCACATAAGACAAAAAGGATTGTTGCAAAAATTAGGAGGGAGAGAGAAATATATTGAAAAAAGTGCATGGAGAGAAAACGACAGTGGCAAGAGTCAAAAAGAGAGAAGAAGAGATAAGGCATGAAAATTCAGAGTGATCCTAATGGGAATTTTTTTTTTTTTAAAAAAAAAACAGTTTTGGAAATGTGAAAAGAGAGCTAAATAAGGAACTCCCAGCAGAGGAACTGGTATTAAAAATAAAAGCAAGAAACTCATTTGAGAAGAAACAGATGGACAGGAATGCCGGGGTGAATATTTGAGAGATTTATACAATATTTGTCAAGAGTGGGATTGAAATGACCTCTACAAGGGTTAGTGAGACCGTTGGAAAAATGAAGTTCTACAGATATGAATGAAGTAGCTGAAGAAAGATTCAGAGTTGAGTGTGATTGCTTGCGGATTGATTGTGCGAATTGTGTGAAAGTGACTTACAACTGGAATAACATAGTGTTTCGCCCAGTGGTGAAATGCTACCGGTTCGCACCGGTTCGGGCGATCAGCTGTACCGCGTGATTTAAATTCGCTACAAATTCTGCTTTCTAACAAATCTAAATCGTGTGGCACAGCTGTTCCCCCCCCCCTCACTGTTCTACTTACCTTCCTAAGCCTCCTTTTTCCACACGAAGTTTGACATGCGTGGCAGTGAACCGGTGGCAAACTGGAGAGGATTTCACCACTAGTTTCGCCACCTTGGGAATTTTAAGCTGTCTGGACTTCAACTCCCAGAATTCCTCAGCCAGGATCTTAGTGTTGTGGCCCGTCAGCAGCCGGTGTAGCTGGTGGCTGATTCAGACAGCGAGGAGGCTGGTGTGGTGCTGCGCCAGCAGCCTGTGTAGCTGGCATTCAAGTCAGACAATGAGGAGGCTGGAGAAGATGTGGTGCCAGGGGTGGGGATTCAGCCAGGGCCTTCAGAACCTCCCTTAAGTGAAGAGGACGAAGAGGAGGAGCCTCTTCTCGATGCATGGGTGTGCAGAGCTGCCAAAAGGCAGGAGTGGCTCCTCAGGAGGAGGTCTCCTCGAGAGTAAGGCTTGGGGCTAATTGGCCACTCCTTTAGCCTATTTAAGGAGGAACACCGACTGAAGCAATTTGCAGGGAACAACTCCATTCACATACCTTCGTGTCTTGTCTTGCTTATCAGCTTCCTGCAAATTGCTTCTGGGCATTCTGCCAACCATAGTAAGCTTTCAGTTATTATTCTTTGAATTCTTGGCAGCCGTTAATGCAATTAATTAACAGCCATTGTTGTAAAAGACTGGTTTATTCAGTAAATTAAGGTTTGAACGGACTTTGTGTGTGCTGCGTTCTTTGGGGCCCGTAGCTGGGGCAGAACAATTAGGCTGGCTGAGGAATTCTGGGAGTTGTAGTCCAGACGATTGAGAAAGTTGCTCAGGTTGACAAATTAACTGGAATAACACAAGTCTTGTTTTCCTACAAAGAACAAGAGTGGATACAACGACCACAAGGGGATTAATTAATTAATTTGTTCAGTGTGTCCGAGCAGCTGTGGGACACATTTTGTTGTTGTTGTTGATGAAAACAAAAATCCTTCAAAGAGATGGCCATGAACAACATTTGGGAAAGGCCCAACATTCCAGAAAAGTAATTTGCAAATTACTTTAGCTCTTCAGGAAGTCATTGAGAACGGTAGGATGGTGGAATAGTTAATTGATCGTACGTTATTGTTGATGTAGAGAAAGTCTTCTATAAAGGAGTTAGGCTTGAATTAGGGAATGTGTTGCATGAATGCAGAATTAAAAATTGGTTGCTGAATGTGATATGTGATGGAAGTAAAGCATGCTGAAGAATGGTTCAATTGAACAGCTCAATTGAACTAAGTTCAATACTGTAGGAAGTTAGCACCCACCCCTCTCCTAGAAAAATGAAATATTTTAGATGTTAAAGGGGCAGAATATTTCCCCTAAAAGGGAGGCAGAAACTCAGCCCCCTCATCTTTGTCAATGGGCCATTAAGGCCTGGGCCAGTCTATTCTACATAACTCTCCTTCAGGCAGAGCCATAGTAGGAATTGCCCAAAGCCCTTTCATTACATCATCACCCAGCAAGGCTCAACCAAGCCTGGGACTCAAAAACAAAACCTACAAAGTTACCCCTGCATAGCCCCATGGGAGTCAGAATACAAGCTCAAATTCAAAAGCACAGAGAGGGCATAAAACCCAGGAGCTCTCAGCATCTCTTCTCTTTTTTTTTTTCTTCACCCAAGATCTTCAAGGCATGTGATCCTGTCCACCATTAAAACAATCTTTCCAAGCAGCCACCATGTTTCCAGTGTCTTTCTCCCCAATTGGAACTGAACCCAGATAGACAATACTAAGGAGCTAATATTTCAGGTTGTGTGTGAGAGAGAGAGACGGAGAGAGGGAGAAGGAGAGAAGGAGAGGGAAAGAGGGAGGGAGGGAGGGAGGGACAAAGGGGGAGAGCGATCCTGGTGGTGATATTCAAGGTGAATTGGTTGAAAATTTAAAGGTTGTTGAATTTAAAGGTTGTTCCCCATTGACCTGGCTGGTCAGAAGGTAGCAAAAGGAAATCACATGGAAAAAAAATAAAAACATGGATAGTAGAAATAATAGATCAAGAAACTGAATTAGAACCAGAAGTTTTCTTATTAGGCATGATAAAAAAGAATATTAAAAAAGATATAAAATATTTGACACTACACATAATTACGGTGGCCAGACTGGCTATAGCACAACTGTGGAAAACAGATCGTATGCCAACAGATCAGGAAGCAATTCAAAAAATCTACACATGCGCAGAAATGGATAAATTAACTCTAGGATTAAAAGACAAGGAAGACTCAAAATATTTTATAGTATGGAATAGATGGTATAAGTGGATAAACCAAAGGAAAAAAGGGTAAAGATAAGAATTAGGGGAAATGCAAATAATAATAATAAAAAAAATGCACTGTCAGATAGATAGAATAGGTAAATAAGTCACTGTTTGTATATTTGTATATATGTGTTTATATAATCACATGTATTTAGTATGTTAGTGTAACTGTGGATTGAAAATGTAAATTTTACGAGTGAGAAAATTTGTATATTTTCTTTTTTTTTCTTGTTAATATTTTTAAATTCAATAAAGTTTGTTTTTTAAAATTAAAAAAAAAAGGAAATCACATGACCCCCAGGGACACTGCAACCGTCATAAATATGAATCAATTGTCAAGAGTCTGAATTTTGATCCCACGACCATGGGGATGCTGCAATGGTCATAAGTGCGAAAAAGGTCATAAGTCACTTTTTTCAGCGCCGTGGTACCTTTGAATGGTCACTAAATGAACTGTTGTATGTCAAGGGCTTACCTGTAATGGCACAGCCAGGGGTGATTTGATGGCGATGGGATTTTGAAATTCCCCAGCCTTTCCTTTCAATCTGCAATCAAATCAAATCCCCTTGATTTAAAGACAAAATTGCATACCCACCAACTTATCTGGACTCTCTGCTTGGTGAGGTGCGATACAAGGCAGGGGTGGGATTCAGCCGGTTCGGATTGGTTCAGGAGAACCGGATGCTAATTTTACATCTGGTTCGCCGAACCGGTAGTTGCAAGGACGGGCTGGCCCCACCCACCCTGCCCATCTCAGGAGTCTCCATGTGGCCCATTTTGGATGCGAGGTAAGTACAGAGCCCACGTGGAGGCTCTGGGAGGGCGAAAAATGGGCCTCCCGGAAGTTCCAGAAGTCCAGAAATGACTGTAGGATGTAGGAGTAACGTTTCCGGCCTCCAGAGGACTTCCTGAGCCAGGGGGAGGCTGTTTTCGCCCGCCTGGAGGCTCGAGGAAAGCCTCCAGAGCCTGGGGAGGACAAAAAATGGGCCTACCAGAAGTACCGGAAGTCCAGAAATGGGCCTGTTTCCAGCCTCCGGAGGGCCTCCGGAGCCTGGGGGAAGCCGTTTTCACCCTCCCAGAGGCTCAAGGAAAGCCTCCAGACCTGGGGAGGGCAAAAAGGTCCCCCCCCACCATGGTGCAGGAGTAGGCCACGCGCCCATGGCCATGCCCAATCAGCAACCGGGCAGACAACCGGTTGCTAAATTTTTCAAAAAATGGGCCTCCCGGAAGTTCCAGAAGTCCAGAAATGACTGTAGGATGTGGGAGTAACGTTTCCGGCCTCCAGAGGACTTCCTGAGCCAGGGGGAGTCTGTTTTCGCCCGCCTGGAGGCTCGAGGAAAGCCTCCAGAGCCTGGGGAGGACAAAAAATGGGCCTACCAGAAGTACCAGAAGTCCAGAAATGGGCCCGTTTCCAGCCTCCGGAGGGCCTCCGGAGCCTGAGGGAGGCCATTTTCACCCTCCCAGAGGCTCAAGGAAAGCCTCCGGAGCCTGGGGAGGGCAAAAACACTCCCCGTCATGATGCAGGAGGCCGAGTAGGCCACGCCCCCATGGCCATGCCCACTCAGCAACCGGGCAGACAACCGGTTGCTAAAATTTTTCCATCCCACCTCTGGATACAGGACTTGTCTTGAGTTGCAGCGAAATGCAGCTTTTTGCACAACTGGGAGAACACAAAAGGTTTTGTCCTTCAAGCAGTAACCATGTTGGGCTGAATTCTAAGGGCTCGTTAAAATAAACCATATGCTGTCCTATTTTTTTTTTTTTTATTAGTTTCTGATTCTCATTTGTGTAAGACAGATACCCCCACAGATTTTCCAAAAGTCATTTTTTTCTTGGGTAGGTTGCTTAATAAAACATTGAGGGGAAAAGCTTATTACACCTTAGCAGCTTTTCTTGAAAAGGTGGCATGGATTTAAAGATGGCGTTGAAGAAAGATGCCGACAAATGGGGAAAAAAAAAAACATATTTTCCAAAGAGACATTGCTTTGCTGACACAGTTATGGTGAATTAAGCAGTAATGATTCATTTGCCTGTCATTAGTATATGTTGTTGAATCAACAGCTGTTAAAAAGAGGAAATGAAGAACAGGGTGTCAAATAAAGAAATAATCCAAGCTTTGAAACAATTGAATTTTTAAAATGGACAAAGATGACATTCAAAAACTTACAAAAAAAGGGAGGTGGGAAAAAAAATCTCTAAAAATCTCTTAAATTCAATGGGGTTTCCATAAGAAGCAGTC
>NC_142069.1:86894820-87002320 GCF_059756535.1 Pantherophis guttatus
TCCATACATCCATACATCCATACATCCATACATCCATCCATCTGTAAAATGCAATGCATGGTTAAAACACTTTCCACTATTACTTTTATTGAAATTCTTCTTTAAACAATGGAAAATTTAAGATTGGCATATTGTTTTCATTGTGGTTCTTCGTATTTGTAATAATGAGATTTAAAAATCTTTCTCATTTTGTTCACAAAACGTAATAACACATCCGTATTAATTTGGATTATGCCCAGTCCTTTGAAAGTCAACTTCTCCCAAAAGTAGTCTCAAGAAAACTTAACTTATAATGATTTCTTCCAGGTTATTCACCCTAAAACGGATGATCAAAGAAACCGGCTGCAGGAAGCTTGCAAAGACATTCTCTTATTTAAGAATTTAGACCAGGTAAGAATGACTCTTTTTATGCAGTCTGTCTGTCTGTCTGTCTGTCTACAGTAGTGGCCAAAATTGTGGAAACCTTTTGGGAAAAGTGTATTTTTGAGGTTTGATGGCTAATAACACCACTTTTTTTGTTTTGGAGTTTCAAGAGAATCCTATTCCACTGCTGGAATGGCCTGGGAATAGCCCAGACCTTCACCCAATTGAAAATCTATGGAGCTGACTAAAGAAACTTGTTAGTCAGAAGCCACCCAGCAATAAAACCTAGTTAATAGAAGCCATCATTCAATCTTGGTTTCACATGAGAACAGCTGCAGAGCTCAAAGACTTGGTTCACTCCATGGGAAGACGTTGTAAGGCCGTCATTCATGCTAAAGTGTGGAATTGGGATCGTAGAAACACCCAGGAGCATAGAAGAATTCAGAGGCAGATGCATAAATAAATGTCTTAAACATATTTATTCATATAATAAATCATATTAACTATGTACAACAGAGATCAAGTCTCATGAGGAACAAACATGAAAAGAGAGAGATGGAGAGAGCGAGGTGGAAAAGGTTGGAGGGGGTTTTATACTCAGGGTAAGCCCCTCCTTTCCACATAGGGGTGGAGACACTCTCTGCCTCCACTGGTGTCTATGTGACACATGTGCCAATGGCTTGCAAATACTTGACCTAAAGGTTACCCAGCTAAGTATGAACTGACATGGTGACAATTTTTGCATATCTCGTTTTTTTCTACGTGTTTCCCTTTTCTTCTTTAGAAAATACACTTTTCCCAAAAGGTTGCCACAATTTTGGCCACTACTTACATTTCTCTCTCTCCCTCTTCCTCTCCCTCTCTCTCTCCTTCCCTCCCTCCCTCCCTCTCTTTCTCCCTCCCTCCCTCTCTTTCTCTTCTATGTTAAGTTATGAAATTTTGGAATGTTTTCAGAAACGTTGCAGATAAGACATGAGAGAAGCAAAAAAAAAAAAAAAGAGATACCAACAATGGTTCACACAGTACAGGTAGTCCTTGGCTTACAACAGTTCATTTAGTGACCATTCAGAGTTACAATGGCACTGAAAAAAATGTGACTTACGACCATTTTTCATGGATACGACCTCTGCAGCATCCCCACGATTCATATTTATAACACTTGCAGTGTCCCGGGGTCACATGATCCTCATTTGTGACCTCCTGACCAGCAAAGCCAAGGATTGAAATTAAGATTCACTTAACCATCATGTTACTAACTTATCAACTGCAGTGATTGACTTAACAACGGTGGCAAGAAAAGTCGCAAAATGGGTCAAAACTCACTTGACAATTGTTTAACTTAGCAACATCAATTGGGGGCTCAGGTGTGGTCGTAACTCATGGACAATTGCACTTAAGGGGCAGAATTTGTATTTTAACCTTGTAACATACACAACAACTTCTTTTTGCCTTTGGTTTATCAGTTTCAAATGTTCTTTAAAAGTTAAGCTGCTAAACCAAGGCCCGGATAGAAAATTCTCTTCTCCGTCTCACGATTCTGCTAAGAAAGAGGGAGAGGATGCATTTGGGCTAGAGCAAGGGTCCCCAACCTGTGGGCCGTGGGCCACTACTGTGCCGCGGGCTTATCGCCACCGAGTCTCTGCGTCAGAGGTGGTATTCAGCCGGTTTGGACCGGTTTGAGCGAACCGGTAGTGGCAACCTGCGGGTGGGGTCGAGTGTGGTGGGTCGGGTGTGGTGACCTGTGGTGAGCCCCTCCCAGGCGCAATCCTGTCCTATATTGCTGTGTTTTTGACGCCGCAGACATGTGGACGGCACACGCAAGCTAATTGCCATGTTGTTTGACGTCGCACGCATGTGCGGACAGCGCAAGTGAATTGCCGTGTTTTGTGACGCCGCACATGCTCACATTTCCGGTGCGAACCGGTTGCTACAGTATGTGAAGCCCTCCTCTGCTCTGTATGCGAACGCAAGCCCACTCGCATGAGCCTCCTTTTGGGCGCTTGCGGTCCCACTCATGAGAGCCTCACCGTGAGTGTCGCGGGCGCTCACCCACACATGTGCTTGCCCCTCCCACAAAATCATCCCCTCTTTCCCTCCTTCCCTCCCGCTCCGGGCCGCCAACCGGGAAAGTTTGGGGAACTCTGGGCTAGAGAGAGTCATGGGTCACGTCTAACAAAGAGAATGGGACTGTTGACCGCAAGACAACCCGAAGATGAATGCTGAGCTTCAATTTCCAAGGAACCATCTTTGGAAACTGGTCTTCAAAAAATGATCCTCTTACTTTTGCGTTCTTAATGAAGGACAAAGCGGATGATTTAATTCTCATGTCAGTGACTGCAATAATCAAATTGATGGATTAACAGGAACAGATGTCTCAGGTCCTGGATGCCATGTTTGAAAAGCTGGTTGACGGAGGAGAGCACGTCATTGATCAAGGAGATGACGGGGACAACTTCTATGTAATTGATCAGTAAGTATCCATGGCAGTGGTGGAATTCAAATTTTTTTACTACTGGTTCTGTGGGTGTGGCTTGGCGGACGTGGCGTGGCGGGCGTGGCAGGGAAAGGATACTGCAAAATCTCCATTCCCACCTCACTCCAGGGGAAGGATACTGCAAAATCAAACTCTTTGTGCATGTTGCAAAGGTGATGATAGATCTTACGGGGAGTTTTCCCCTCGAAATTTGGTCGTGTGGAATAAAACTTGTTTAACGATGCAAATATTGCCTTTTTCCAACGCTTGTCACAGCTGGGTTTCATTTTGCGCTTTTCAGAGGGACCTACAATATTGTTGTGAAATGCGACGGTGTCGGAAGATGCGTTGGCACCTACGACAACCGAGGGAGTTTTGGCGAATTGGCTTTAATGTACAACACACCCCGAGCGGCTACTATCGTTGCTACTTCTCCTGGCACCATTTGGGGTTTGGTGAGATATTATTTCTTCCTGTTGGGTCCTTGGTGCTCTCTGAGCTTGGAGGTTTTCTCGCAGACGTTTCATTACCAAACTAGGTAACGTCATCAGCACCTCCATAAACGGTTCAAAGCAAGTGGAAGATTTTCTGATTCGTCATCGTCTTTTAACCACCTCATAATCCTTCGCGGGGTGGAGTCTTGGCAACTGAATGGAACTAGCGGAGTGTTTAATGGCCGGATGCCCTTCCTGTCGCCAGTGCGGAGTTTTGTTTCAGCAGATATATTCTCATTGTGCCCAGAGAGAGAAATGTCTGCCTCTACCTAGGATTGAACTCACAGCCTCCTGATTGTGAGGCGAGAGCGCCACCTCTAGGCCACTGCACCACTCATCCATGTCTGTAATTGAGTATCGCTCCAAAACAAGGGGAGAGTTTTCCCAGCTTCACCAGTATGAGAAATTACAAAAGAATTCAAATCCAGGAGAGCCCAGATATGGGTGTGTATATGTGTGTGTGTGTCAGAGAATCAAGAACGACAGCCACAACTGTGCAGCCAAAATCCTGCCCCATTAGCGCACTAAAAAAGGGTGAAGTTTCAACCCAGGTTGTAGTCGCCATTTGGGGGCGGTTTTTATTTTTTTAAAACTCTCTCGCAGATGCCCCCGTTCGAATCTGTTAATACCTGGAGCTGATTGCACAAAATGTGCAAGATAGCTTGTGTGGAAGAAAGAGGATGAGAACAGCTCCTCCCTAATAGTTCCCAGAGTATATGCTTTATAGTGCAAGCAGTCTGCTTTAGTTGGCAAGATTCTGTCTGTAGGCGAGGAACAATAAAGGGACATACTTAAGAGAATTTCGACAGGGGTACCTTGTTACTCGATGTTCTGTCCCCGTACCACACATGCACCCCCACAGACGGCCCGGAGTTAATAAGCCATACGACAAAACTCTTTGAAGATAAAGCTGGCAGCAACCCAGTGGCTAGCTGCCAATTCAGACTTTACTCACACAAAACAAAGATTAGACTGCAAGCATTCCGATAAAACAGGCAGAGTTTCAACAATACAAGGATTAATCCAAATGCAGTCCGATAAAGCAGGCAAAGTCCAGTAACGCAGAGATCATGGATTATTTCCAGTTTTTGCTCGTCACAAACTGAACCGGCCACCACACCCACATTTATACCCTGTGGGGTGTGGTCCAGTGACTCAGCTAATCTCTGGCACGCCTTCCCCTCTGCTTCGCACGCTTCTCCCTGCGCCTCTGCCGAGGGTCCAGCCAGCACTTATCTTCTTCATCGCTGTCCACCTGTGGCTGCGGGGACGTGCTTGGCTCTGGGCCTATCGTTTGGCCTTCGGTGTCCTCCGGAGGCATTGCCAGAGAGGAGGGTCCTGGAGAGGGAGGCCTTGCCAACTGCTCTCCCTCACTCTCAGAGTCTGCATCTGTCGATAGCCCAGGCTCAGGCAACGGAGCCACAACACTCGATTGCTTTGAAACTCATCAAATTTGGTACGCAACTCATTTTGACGTGAAACTTTTTGTCCCGGTGATCATCGTTTGCTTGATTCTCAACGCACAAGCTAGAAGTTGTCGTTGCCGGGTGCCTTGTGACTCACAACCTTATTCCTTATGGAAAAAGTATGGTACTCATCGTTTTTGGTACTCATTACACTTCCTGGAATACCGCTGTATCTTGATTTTTGGAGGCTGACACTTAACTGAGAATTAAAACAGTCCACTGAACATGGTTAGGCTTACACGTGTGCAAATACACATCAGGTTCTTGACTAACCACCACAGAGCATGTACCATTTACTGCCATGAAAAAAGACTGCTTGCATTATCATGAATGTCGCACACGCTAACTATTATTTGTGCATTGTTTTATTTTTTTAGGACAGAGTAACGTTTCGAAGGATCATTGTGAAAAACAACGCGAAAAAGAGAAGAATGTATGAAAATTTCATTGAGTCGTTGCCCTTCCTTAAATCTTTAGAAGTAAGTGCAGCTTGCTAGACGTATCTCAGTCATTTTGCGCAGAATGTGCTGTTTGGTGTCAAACAATAATGTCATAGGTGCATTTACAGATTTTCTATCATAACTGACCTTGGTACCCTGTGTGTAATCTTGGGGGTTCTCCTGGACTCACGATTCCTGCTCGAAGAGCAGGTGACGGTCACGGCCAGGAGGGCCTTTGCGCAACTGCGAGTTGTGCGCCAGTTACGCCCTTTCCTGGGCCGGCAATCCCTACTCACCGTCACTCATGCCTTAGTCACTTCCTGTCTTGACTATTGCAACATGCTCTACATGGGGCTGCCCTTGAAGAGCATCCGGAAGCTCCAGTTGGTGCAAAATGCAGCGGCCCACACGGTTTTGTGCAGACCTCGGTGTGCACGTATATCATTTCTCCTGCGGGAGCTGCATTGGCTGCTGATTTGCTTTCGGGTGCAATTCAAGGTGCTGATTGTCACCTTTAAAGCCCTTCATGGCTTGGGACCAGGTGATCTGAGGGACCGTCTCTTGCCGGTCACATCTTGTAATGCTCTCTACATGGGGCTCCCCTTGAAGAGCACTCGGAGGCTCCAGCTAGTCCAGAATGCGGCCGCGCGGGTGATTATGGGCGCAACTCGTTGTGCCCACGTGACACCCCTCCTGCGCGAGCTGCACTGGCTCCCAATGGTCTTCCGGGTGCGATTCAAGGTGTTGGTCACCACCTTTAAAGCGCTCCATGGCATAGGACCCGGGTACCTCCGAGACCGTCTTCTGCCACCAATAGCCTCCCACCGGCCAGTCCGCTCCCACAGAGAGGGTCTCCTCAGGGTGCCATCGGCCAAGTTATGTCGGCTGGCGACACCCAGGGGGAGGGCCTTCTCTGTGGGAGCCCCAACCCTGTGGAATGAACTGCCCCCGGAAATGTGTAAGATCTCCGACCTCCGGGTATTTCGATGTACACTCAAGACCCTGTTGTTCCGCCAGGTTGGGCTATCAACATAACAATTTTAAATTGGGTTTTAAATTCCTGGGGTTTTAAATTGAGCCGAATTCATTTAATAATTTTAAACTATTTTAACTGATGTTTGTCTTGTATTTTTAATAGGCTGTACACCGCCCTGAGTCCTTCGGGAGAAGGGCGGTATAGAAATAAAATTATTTATTTATTTATTTATTTATTATTTATTTACCCGACCCATTTGAGCAGGGAGGCAGGGAATGCTGCAGGTTCCATCCCCGAGGGAGATACACCTGGTGGGACTCAGAAAAAGGGGCTTCTCAGTGGTGGCTCCCTCTCTCTGGAACATCATTCCCCCCCCCAGAGTTTAGAAAGGCCCCCACCCTAATTCTCTTCCAGAAGGCGCTGAAGACCTGGTTCTGCCAGCGGGCCTGGGGAACCCAGAGCGGGATGGAGCCCATTAAACGACTCGTGTGATCGGCTGTCGCTGGGGCGGGAGGTGGGAGTCAGGGGTGATTTTATTACATTAATTTATTTGATTTTTTATGAGTCTTACTGTTTTTTTATATGTGGCTTTTTATGTGCTGTAAGCTGCCTTGAGTCGCCATGCGCGAATAAGTGGCAATATAAATCAATCAATCAATCAATCAATCAAATAAATAAATAAATAAATTTCAATTGTGTTGTTTGTGAAGGAGAAGGAACTTGAGCTATTCCAATTTTACCATTCTCAAGTCAAGTCTTACATAGTTTGTAAATCATACCTGTTTTTATCATTGAGGGCTAACGGAGCCAGAGTCATTACTCCCGGTTGTATCTCTTGAATGCCGGGAGGTTGTAATTACAGGTAGTCCTCGACTTACGACCATAATTGAGCCCAACATTCAAGTTGCTAAGCGAGACATTTGCTAAGTGGATTTTGCCCCGTTTTATGACTTTCCTTGGCCCAGTTGTTAAGTGAATCACTGCAGGCATTAAATTAGTAACGCGGCTGTTGAATGAATCTGGTTTGACCCTGGGACACTGTGACCGTCATAAATACGAGGCAGTTGGCAAGTGTCTGAATTTTGATCACATGACCGCCATGGTCATAAGTGTAAAAAACGGTCATAAGTCATTTTTTTCAGTGCCGTTGTAACTTGGGACAGTCACTAAATGGACTGTTCTAAGTTGATGACTACCTGTATAGATATAGTTATAGATATGTCTTGATTCTGGTGCATAAATATTTCTTGATGTGTATCTCTAAATATATGCTAAACTACCATCAAGTGTACGTTGTACGCAACCTGCCCTTTCTCTTAGGAACTGGTATAGTTTTATTTTCTTTTTTTTTTAATTTTTTAAAAAGTTTTTTATTAATAATTCAAAATTAAAAACATTGGACATAGATATGACATCACTGGTCCCAAGCATCTTCCAACACTTTAAACTAATACATAATATACTAATGATTATATAATAATATATTTCTTAAACCTTATACGTTATTTAAACATAATATAATAACTTATTTACAATTGCTAAATTCCAATCATCATTGCAAAAAAACAACAACAACATGCAAATGTTCCTTTTAGAGTAATTTCTACCAAATAGAATAAACGGTACCTTCGTTGTTCAGCTAAATTGGTGTGAACTTTGCTGCATCCTATCTGCATTTCTCCTTTATTTTCTAAATATAAAACATCAGCGCGCTATTCCAATTTTGCCATTCTCAAGTCAGGTCTTATATATTTTTCTAAATGGTATCTTAAATATGTTATTGTGGCTAGCTCTATGAGTTCCGAACAGAGGTGGGTTTCATATAATTTAACAACCGCTTGGCCAAGCACTGAAAATGTGAGTGGGTGCACACCTTCTGCATTTTCTTAGAAAATATGGCTAAATAGAACGGCATAGCTTCCGGGTGGGCCCGCAGGTCGCTCCTACCAATTCGCCCAAACCGGCTGATTCCCACCTCTGGTTTCGAAGTGGGATTTAGCATGAAATTTGAAACTCGTGTAGAAAGAAATCTATTGCAACAATGGGTTCCAAAAAGAAATTTGAAATTAATGTAATAAGGGCAGGGGAAAAAACCTCCTCAAAACTTTGGAATCCATTTCAGAGCTCAGCTACAAAACAAATTAAGAGTACCACAGCACGTAACAGCAACAGTGACGAATTCCATTACAGTTGTGAGATTATAAAATATGTGTGTGTATATTTACAAAATCTGTTTTATTTTCTGTTTAAGCTTTCTGAACGTTTGAAAGTGGTGGACGTCATAGGTACCAAAATATATAAAGACGGGGAACAAATAATAGCTCAGGTAATTACTTAATTGTTCTATATATTTTTTAAAATTTTTGTTTATTATTTATTATAGTGTTTATTATTCTGTTGCTCTCTAGTTATTTAAAAGCACAATGATTTGTTACTATAAAGAATTGTCTGAGACAAAACCAGTGGGATTGAAAAAAAAATACATAGCTGAAAATTTTGCATGATTATACGTAGTCCTTGTATCACGACCTCTTTTACAGCATCTGCTCAAAGTTATGACGAAGCTGAATGAAGGGGACTTACGACCAGTCCTTGAAGTAGCAGCTGTTGCAGCGTCCCAATGGCCATGTGATTGTGATCTGGGAGCTTGGCAAGCAGCTCACAATTACAGTGGTTAGTCTGGGAGAAAGAATGGCAGAACCAAGGAGGCGGAGTCAAAAGAAGGATCAGCCTAGAATCCCTACGTAGTCACAAGCAAACTAAGTCCAACCTCCCTTGAATTCCATGGCCCCTTACCTAACTCAAAGCAGATGCCGACTGTTAGTTGAGAAGGTTCCTCTGCGTAGGCTGTTTAGCAACAAATCAGTTTAATTGAATCTTCACGCGTGGACTTGGTCTTTCATGCCTGACAGTCTCTTAGTCACGTGATTGCCATGTGCAATCTTGCCACAAGGACGAGATGGTAAGATACTGTCGTTGATACAGTGGACATGAATTTGGGCAAACACCAGGAGACAGTAGAGGACAGGGAGACCTGCCGTGGTCCATGTGTGCTGCCGTGCTGTAGTTTTTATTTTGATGAGCTGTAGTGTCCTAGTTGAGATGGTATACCATTTTCCCACCTGGAAAAGAGAGTGGTTAAAAGCTTTTCATCTCTTTCTTTTTTCATGTCCCCTCCCTCCCTTCTCAAAAAGAGATATTGATGATGGCTCTCTAACACCTGGATTTCTGGAAGGTGGCTTATTCTAACTCTCCTGAGTTAAGAGATATTAAAGGATGGTTGAGGCACAACATAGTTTAACCCCCCTGTAGAACCCCCCTGTTCGACCTACCATAACTTAAACCTCTAAATCAAAACGATCTTTGCCTCCATTTGTTGAGAAATAAATATTAGACGTAGATATAAATATATCTATTTATATATAGCACTACAGAGCAAACAGAGTACAGTCACCATGTGCTTTACTGCTGCTCTGTTTATCTGTAACAGGAAACTTTACTTGGAACAAGAGCATACAGTATATACCAGTGATGGCTAACCTTTTTGCCGTCACGTGCCAAAAGCGGGGGGAGTGCGGGAGAGTCGCGCACGTGCGTGCCCACACCCATAATTCAATGCCTGACCCGCTTTTGATATGCGATGGCACGGTGGGCCTGGTAGGCCTGTTTTTTGCCCTCCCCAGGCTCCAGAGGCTTCGTAGGAGCCTGTGGAGGGCGAAAACGGCCTCCCCCCCCCCGGAGGCCCTCTGGAGACCAGAAACGGCCCATTTTCCGACTTCCGGTGGGACCGGAAGACCTGTTTTTCACCCTCCCCAGGCTCCAGAGGCTTTCTAGGTTCCTGGGGAGGGCGAAAACGGCCTTCCCCACTCTCTCTGGAGGCCGAAAACAGCCTGTTTCCCAACTTCTGGTGGGCCCGGAAAGCCCCAAAATCAGCTGGCCGGTGCATGCATGCACGCTGGAACTGAACTAGGGCAACAGGTATGCCCACAGATATGGCTCCACCTGCCACCTGTGGCATGCGTGCCAAAGGTTCGCCATCACGGGTATATACCATAGATCCAAACTTGTAAACACTGCCATCTACCGGCTGAATATTACTGTAGTTGTTGCATAGAAATACATTCCAGCAATGAATTCCAACGGTTTATTAGAGATCAAGTGTATTGCAGTAGTGCAAAGCCAGAACTGAAAATCGCACACCAAAATCCTTAAGTTCAACTTTTCCCTCCCTTTACTGTCTCTCATTGCCCCTCCTGGTGCAACCAATCCGGTTACGGCAAGATGTTTTCATAACGGTCAGTCCAAGTATAGTTTGGTATGCAGCCCCTTCCTTCTTCCCGCTGGGTGACCTTGAGGCAGCCTCTCGAGGTGATAACAGTACTTACTTTCGCTTCCCCAAGCATTCCCCCCTTTCTTTCCTCTCCCCACAGTTCATGGCAGTCTGTTACCGCTTAGCAGGGAAGCACCAAAGTATAAGATGGCAGCTGACAGCAACTTTTTTTATCTTTCCCCTGAACCAGTTAGACAAAGCACACTATATTTCTCTTAGCACAAATCTTAAGAATACAGGCAGTCCTCGACTTACAACAGTTCATTTAGTGACCATTCAAAGTTACAGCAGCACTGAAAAAAGTGGCTGACGACCATTTTTCACACAACTTTGGCAGCATCAAAATTCAGATGCTTGGAAAGTGGTTCATTCTTATGACGGTTGCTGTGTCCCAGGGACATGTGATCAGCTCTTACAACTTTCTGACAAGCAAAATCAATGGGGAATCCAGACTCACTTAACAACCATCTTGCTAACTTAACAAATGCAATGATTCACTTAACCACGGTGGCAAGAAAAGCCATAAAACGGGGCAAACTCACTTAGCAAATGTTTCATTCGGCAGCGTAAATTTTGGGCTCGGTTGTGGTCATAATTCGAGGACAACCTGTAATTAGCAAATGATTAATTTGTAGAGAAGGTACAGCTACTTTTTATTCAGCGCCTGCTAAATTTCTTCAAGCGCCGACAATAATATTACTATTATTTTATTTGTACCATTTCTGAGATTGACTGATCAATCGATGAATTTATTTGGGCATTTTTTAAAAAAAAGTTTCTACTTTAAAAAAACAAGAACTGTGGAATTACTAAACAATTGTCTTTATTTTCTTTTATTTTTTTTTTTGTTATTCTAAATTATCTGTAGGGAGACACGGCTGACAGTTTCTATATTGTCGAATCCGGAGAAGTGAAAATTACGATGAAAAGAAAGGTACCGTCTCTTTCAAACCATACAAAGGTTTTTGATTGATTAAGTTAAATTGAATAAAATAATGTAAAAGGTAAAGGTTCCCCTCGCACATGCGTGCTAGTCGTTCCCGACTCTAGGGGGTGGTGCTCATCTCTGTTTCAAAGCCGAAGAGCCAGTGCTGTCCAAAGACGTCTCCGTGGTCATGTGGCCGACATGACTCAACGCCAAAGGAGCACGGGACACTGTTCCCTTCCCACCAAAGGTGGTCCCGATTTTTCTACTTGCATTTTTTTACGTGCTTTCGAACTGCTAGGTTGGCAGAAGCTGGGACAAGTAACGGGAGCTCACCCCGTTATGCGGCACTAGGGATTCGAACCACTGAACTGCCGACCTTTCGATCGACAAGCTCAGCGTCTCAGCCACTGAGCCACCGCATCCCTTTTTAAAATAATGTATTAACACTGAATTTATTAATAAAATGAATTTCAGCTTGGCTTTATTGGGATAAATGTTTGGATGGTTGTTTTTTTTTTTTTCCCCCTTCTCAGGGCAAACAAGACATAGATGGAAACGAAGCGGTGGAAATTGCCCGCTATACCAGAGGGCAGTATTTTGGCGAATTGGCACTTGTAACGAACAAACCTCGAGCTGCCTCGGCCTTCGCGCTTGGCACCGTCAAGTGCTTAAGTAAGTCAGAGGGCCTTCCATTTTGGAACATAAGTTTGTTTCCGTTTTTGGGGTAGCTTTTTTTTTTTTAATTAAAAAAAAGTCAACAAAAATTTAGTTTAGTTTTAGTTTTATTGAATTTGTATACCGCCCTACTCCCGAAGGACTCAGGGCGGTGAACAGCCATAAAATAAAACAATATAAATACAAAATTTAAAATAGAATAAAACGAATTAAATAATTTGGCTGAACAAATTTAAAACCCCAATACTTTAAAACCAAATTTAAAATTTCCATTTAAAAAGGGGAAAGACGTAGGTCTTTAAAAAAGCTTTATACAGAAAGAAACGAAGAACAAAACAAACAAGACATTGAATATCAGAATAGACCTGGAAGGGACCTTGGAGATCTTCTAGTCCAGCCCCCATTTCAGACAAGTGACTGTCTAGTCATGGCTTAAAAACCTCCAGGGATGGAGCATTCACAACTTCTGGAGGCAAGTTGTTCCACAGGTTAATTGTCCTCACTGTTAGGAAGTTTCTCCTTAATTCCAGGTTGCTTCTCTCCTTGATTAGTTTCCATCCATTGCTTCTTATCCTGCCCTCTGATGCTTTGGAAAATAAATTGACCCCCTCTTCTTTGGGGCAGCCCCTCAAATACCGGAAGACTGCTATCACGTCTCCCCAAGTCCTTTCTTTTCTCTAGACTAGCCAAACCCAAATCCTCCAACCGTTCTTCATATGTTTTAGTCTCCATTTACAATTTCAGAGAAGAAATTTGTCCATAGAAATAATTTACTTTCCTGCTCTCCCCATGGTGTATCTAGAAGCGGGATTCAGCCGGTTCGGGAAAATCGGTTGTTAAAATTCTGCCCAGTTTGGCGAACCGGCTAATCCCACCACTGGCTGGCCCCTCCACCACTCGTTTTTTGGGCTGTTTTTCATGCTATTTTGGGGCCCTTTTATGGGCGTTTTTGGGCCTGAAAACGGCTGAAAAATGGCTCGGAAACGTCCTGAAAATGGCTGAAAAACGCCCTGAAAACATGGCCCAGAAAGCGGCCTGAGAAGTGGCCTGAAAAGCGGCCGAAAAAAGGGCGGGTGGAGGGGGGGTGGGCAGTCAGTAGTGGGATTAGCTTGAACCGGTCAGAATGGCTGAATCCCACTTCTGCCTTTGAGGCGAGTGGCCGGGAGGCGGAGCTCAGTGTAATGAGTGATGTTGAATTGGCCACGCCCGCCCAGTCACATGACCACTCGGCCACGCCTACCCAGAACCAGTGGTTAAATTATTTAAATCCCACCACTGGGTGTATCTGCATGTAATTTCTCTCTCTTTTTTTAATATTTTAGTTATGGATGTACAAGCTTTTGAAAGGCTATTGGGACCTTGCATGGAAATTATGAAAAGGAACATCGCGAACTATGAAGAGCAACTGGTGGCTCTCTTTGGAACAAACATGGATATTTCTGAGCCCAGCGCATGAAGAACGGGAGCCATACAACCTGTGTATGACAAATAGCACAGTATGAACATAACGTCTTATCTTCCTATAGATGCTAAGCATTGTTCTTGATTTTTGCAGGGGCTTCGATTCCTTTGCGGCTCCCCTGTCTCAATTATTATTTTTATTTGCCTTTTTCTTTTGTACAAAGTCGTTCAGATGTATCGGTACGCGGCGTAGGCAGATTATTCGATGGGCCCAGTGGTGAAATGTAAAATTTGTTACTACCGGTTCTGTGGGCGTGGCTTGGTGGGGGAGGGGGTAATATGACTGAGTAGGCGTGGCCAACTTTCTTTTTTTTTTTTACTTTTAAAACCATTTTTTCTACAACCTCTTCGGCTGAAGAGGTTGTAAAAAAAATGCTTTTAAAGCCTCTGACGATCCCAGCTGACTTGCCTGATCGGCAGAGACTTTTTATTTTTTTAAGCGTCTGACGATCCCAGCTGACTTGCCTGATTGGCAGAGGCTTTTTCTTTTTTTAAGCCTCTGACGATCCCAGATGACTTGCCTGATTGGCAGAGGCTTTCTTTTTTTTTTTTAAAGCGTCTGACGATCCCAGCTGACTTGCCTGATTGGCAGAGGCTTTTTCTTTTTTTAAGCCTCTGACGATCCCAGCTGACTTGCCTGATTGGCAGAGGCTTTTTTTTTTTTTAAGCCTCTGACAATCCCAGCTGACTTGCCTGATTGGCAGAGGCTTTTTCTTTTTTTAAGCCTCTGACGATCCCAGATGACTTGCCTGATCGGCAGAGGCTTTCTTTTTTTTTTTTAAAGCCTCTGACGATCCCAGCTGACTTGCCTGATTGGCAGAGGCTTTTTTTTTTTAAAGCCTCTGACGATCCCAGCTGACTTGCCTGATTGGCAGAGGCTTTCTTTTTTTTTAAAAGCCTCTGACAATCCCAGCTGACTAGCCTGATCGGCAGAGGCTTTCTTTTTTTTTTTTTTAAGCCTCTGACGATCCCAGCTGACTTGCCTGATTGGCAGAGGCTTTCTTTTTTTTTTAAAAGCCTCTGACAATCCCAGCTGACTAGCCTGATCGGCAGAGACTTTCTTTCTTTTTTTTTTTTAAAGCCTCTGATGATCCCAGCTGAGCCGCGCGATCATCAGAGGCATTCTTTTTTTACTTTTAAAAGCATTTTTTTTGTCAAAGAGGTTGTAGAAAACATGCTTTTAAATTTTTTTAAAAAGCCTCTGATGATTGCGTGGCTCAGCTGAGCAATGGGGGGGGGGAGAGGGATTTTTGCTACTGGTTCTCCGAACCACTTGCCTCCATTGCTACCGGATCGGGCGATCCGGTCTGAACCGGGAGCATTTCACCCCTGAATGGGCCCTTCCTTAAAAGCATTTGGGTCCACCAGCATTTCAGCTTTCCAAGAACATCAGGTTCAAAAGCCTTCGGTGGCACAATGCACGACCTTCTACAGGTAGTCCCGACTTACAACACTTCATTTAGTGACCGTTTCAGAGTTACAACGGCACTGAAAAAAGTGACCCAGGACCATTTTTCACACTTACGACCATTGCCGGCCTCCCCATGGTCACATAATTTACATTCGGATGCTTGACAACTGACTCACATTTATGACAGTTGCAGTGTCCCGGGGTCATGTGATCCCTTGTTGTGACCGTCTGACAAGCAAAGCCAACTTATTTAACAACCGTGTTACTAAATATTTAACAACTGCAGTGATTCGCCTAACAAATGTGGCAAGAAAAGCCGTAAAACCGGGCAAAACTCACTTAACAAAATTCTCACTTAACAGCCTACATTTTGGGGCTCAATAGTGGTCGTAAGTTGAGGACTACCTGTGCGATGTTATAGATTTGGAAGGATTTTTCACTTGTTAAAAAAAATTTAACGACTTTTGTAAATCACTTATAAGTCTCTCAATTTTAAGTGTCTGTGGAGATTCTCGGTCATCCAAGTCATGGTTGTCCCAAATGGGCTGTTTCAAAAGTCAACTGGACTTTCTGGTTTTTTCCTTGAAGACGTTTCGCTTCTCCTCCAAGAAGCTTCTTCAGTTCGTTACGAACCGAAGAAGCTTCTTGGAGGAGAAGCGAAACGTCTTCAAGGAAAAACAAAACTCCAGTTGCCTTTCGAAAAAGCACATTTGGGACATTTCATTTAAGAAGTCCAAGATGCCCATTATTGCAATCCAAACATATATGCAATCCAGTGATGAAATTCAATTTTTTTTTACTACCGGTTCTGTGGGTGTGGCTTAGGGGCGCGTGGCGTGACTTGGGGGCATGGCAGGGAAAGGATATTGCAAAATCTCCATTCCCACCCCACTCCAGGGGAAGGATGCTGCAAAATCCCCATTCCCTCCCCACTCCTGGGGGAAGGATGCTGCAAAATCCCCATTCCCTCCCCACTCCTGGGGGAAGGATATTACAAAATCTCTATTGCCAACCCACTCTAGGGCCAGCCAGAGTTGGTTTTTGCCGGTTCTCCGAACTACTCAAAATTTCCGCTACCGGTTCGCCAGAACCTGTCAGAACCCGCTGGATTTCACCCCTGGTGCATATCGACAACTTTTTATTTTAACATGTCTAATTGCGATTCAGCTGAGGATCTCTTAACACAATATTGCAGAAGTTTTGAGGATTGAACCCCATTCCTGTTTGACTCCAGTTTTTGGTCAATTCTCCAAGAATTGAACGGCAGAAACAAATTTCGTTTTGTCCACATGTCCAATGAATGTGATAGGTTAAGGTTGTTTAGGGGTACCTGAGTGCACGAACGCGGTCTAGGAGAGATTTAGATTGTACGTATTTTGATTTGAATCGGTATTATTCGAGGTGGCATTTTGTAAAGATTAAAAAAAAAAATTGTATTTGGAAAAAACAAACAGATAAAGCATGGCCTTGTGTTCTGGGTAAGTTTTATGACCTCCGTCTGGTCTCAAGTCTGTCCGATTATTAGTCCTTTTTTTACACCAACAAATGTTTTATAAGATTTTTGTCTCGTCTCGATGAAGGACGCTTGTATACCCACCTTCCAGAATGTGGGAGGTTTATAATGATGCTGTATAGTTTCTCGCTGTTGTACTTAACTGTGGATGTACTGTTTTCACACCTGAGAACAATTGTTACCTGTGCACTGGTGAAAAGGCAAAATTGGATTTATATAATGGGGCTCATTGTCGTGTTTTAACAGGCAGAGTCTCCCTTGAATTGAGCAAAGGTCCTATTTCGCGGATACACCCAGTAGCAATATGGAAGGTTGAGCTTGGGACTGTTGTTTCCTTTCTTTAGCCTACCACCCTGGTTCTTCCTGGCAAGTATTCTGACCGAAGCTTCCTGATACAGTAAAAGCACACAATGAGTCCCAAAAACCCTCTTTATTTCAACGGCTGTGAATTCTGTTCATTCACAGCCTGTAATAAGTCCCAAATAGTTTGTAAAGAGTCCGACAGAAGTCTGCCACAGCTCTTTGGGATAAGGCTGATAAGCACCCACCTTTATCCCCCTTGACACGCTGCCAAAGATCTATTTACCAATTAGCTTTGCAAGGCCAGACGGAGCACAGAGTCAAAACGGAGCTTCAGAATTTAAACCGACCAGCACAAACAAAGTTGCTTCCTGCAAAGGCTCATGTGCCTTTGTTCCACCTTTATGTCTTATGGGAGGGGCCAATCATCTCCAAGCCTTACTCCCGAGTCGCCCCTTTTGTCTTAACTGCTCTTGCCTTCTAGAAGCTCTGTACCTGCGGGTACTGGGAACATGTTCCCCCTGTTCCTCTGCCTCGCTGATATCTGACTCTGGAGGCTCCGGAGTCCGCACATAACTCCCAGATGGCCCTGGCCCCATCTCTGCCTCCGACGCAGAGCCCTCGTCCGAGCCTTCCCCAGACTCCAGGACTGGCCCATGTTCCTCCCCAGACTCCTCACTGTCTGACTCTGCTGCCAACTCCGCAAGCCACCGGTGGACCACAACAGCAGGTTGCTGTCCAAATACAGGTAGTCCTCGACTTACGACAGTTTGCTTAGTGACCATTTGAAGTTACACCGGCACTGAAAAAAGTTACTTACGACCATTTTTTTCACTGATGACCGTTAACAGCATCCCCACGGTCATGTGAATAAAATTCAGATGCTTGGCAACTGACTCATATTTATGACGGTCGCAGTATCCTGGTGGGGGGTGGTCACGTGACCCCCTTTTGCAACCGTCTGACAAGCAAAAGTCAATGGGGAAGCCGGATTCACTGAACCACCGGGTTAATAATTTAACAACTGCGGCGATTCACTTAACAAAAGCGGCAGGGAAAGTCGCAAAGTCGGTCAAAACTCACTTAACAAATGTCTTGCTTAATGACACAAATTTTGGGCTGACTTGTCGTAAATCGAGGACGACCTGTATTAAGTCCTAGGCTCCTTCACAATTTAAATTTCTGAGGTAACTCAAGGTGCCACAGTCCAGCAAGGCGGCCTCCTACTGGCATATATGTACAGATAGTCCTTGACTTAACAACAGTTCATTTAGTGACCATTCAAAGTTAACAGCAGTGAAAAAAGTGATCCCCCGCGCACACACCACCCCGTGCATGCGCGTGCAGCCCCCCCCCCACGCCCCGCCCCACTGCACATACACGGCAGAGACCTAAACACCAAGCTGGCTGGCGTGAGGCGCACACACATGCATGGCAAAGCTGAACTGAGGCGACAGCTCGTGTGCCCACAGAGAGGGTGCTGCCAACATTACATTTGACATTATACTTAAAGTGCTTCAAACGTCTGCACTATTATCTAACAACCTTGTCGAGTATAGTGAGTGTTAAGGCCCTATCCCTTGTGGACACACTTCCCAGTAACTTAAGTCAATTCACTTCAGAGTTGGTTGTGTTGGCAAGGAGGTTTTAATGTACTTTTTGATGCTCAATCCACAGATAACAACTGTGACAAGAAAGATAAAGAGGGGCGAAATTAACAAATGCCTCACTTAACAACAGAAATTTCAGGCTCAATTGTGGTCGCACGTCGAGGGCTATCTGTATATGGGAAGATCTTAACAAACATAGCTAGGGCATCCTGTCCTGGCTACCATGACTTGTCTTGAGGTCAAAATGTTAAGTTGTTCAGATAAGAACTGAAGTAGTCTTTTTAATTTAGAGTTTATTTTATCCCACCTTTATTATTTTTATAGATAATTGTTGTGGCCCGCCAGCGGATCTGGCAGCAGATTCAGAGAGTGAAGAGGTTGAGGAGGAACATGGGCCTGTCTTGGAGTCTGGGGAAGGCTCTGATGAGGGCTCTGCGTCGGAGGCAGAGAGGGGGCCAGGGCCGTCTGATAGTTGTCAGCTGCCTTCGGAGTCGGACATGAGTGGGGCAGAAGAACAGCTAGAGCCTGTTCCCAATGTGCGCCTGCGCAGAGCTGCCAGGAGAAGGGAACAGCTAAAGAACAAGGGCCGACTCAGGAGTAAAGCCACAGGTGGACGATGAATAGGGAATAAAAGAGGAGCGAAAAGGGAGGGGAGTTTGCAGGAGGCAATTAGTTCGCTTAATTGGTTCGTGACTCCTTGCCAAGTTTTGAAGATATCGGCCTGGCAGCTCTCCAAGCCAGAGAAGATCTGTGACTGTAAATTCTCCCTTGAAAGACTTCACCGGATGTGAATGAGAGGAATTCACAGTAACACAGTAACAATAAAAAGGGGTTTTTTGTCGGGACAAGGAGTCTGCTTCATGCTCTTGGGAAGCCTAAGTCAGAACAATAACTCAAGGTGGCAAGCATACCAATACTCCTCTCTCCTCCTATTTTCACCACAGAAACAACCTGGTGAGGTGAGCTGAGAGAAAAAGGGACTGGCCCAAAGTCACCAAGCCGGCTAAGGCGGAACTAGAATTCCCAGTCTCCCGGTTTCTAGCTTGGTGCCTTGACCCCCTACCCCCAGACCAAATATCTATGGGGGGTCAACTCAAGATAGCTCAATAGTAGACTATCTGGTTGGCAAAACATAAAATTAAACCTTTACATCTCTATTAAAAAAGAACTTGGAAACCCGAGGCAGGGAAGATTAACCTGTAGCTTTGAGAAACTGAACATAAAAATTATATTGAACTAAAGGAAGGCAAAACAATTTCATCCGTTTTTTGAGCTAGCCAAAAGTGGATCAGCTTTCCATTAACGACACAAGATTTTCCTGTTTGTGATTTTTAGTGAGCTTAGTTTAATTATTTGTGCACTACAAAATTCAGTGAAGTTTAGGCATTATTATTTTGATCTACGTATGTATATATGTGTGCGCGCACCCTATGTTTTACTTTTAAGAGCGTTATAATCTCCCTCTGCACATTTATGGGGGGGAGCAGGAGTACGACGAGAGAGAAAAAAAAAATATCTTGAAAATATTCTCCCCGTTTGTGTGCCACTCCCGTTTCCTGATGGTTAACGTTCTGTCTTTTTAACTGAGGCCTCTTTTTTTATGGTACCTCCGAAGTGTGAAATTTACAATGCACAAAATTAATAAATAACTTTTGAATACAGAATGATCTGTCGTGAGTCTGTCGTTCAAATGTTTTACCTCATTACTAAGTGAAGGGCACATAACCGGCTTTTGAAATGAAACTCGATGACGATGGAGTCTTAAGGACGGAGGTTTAAAAAAAACCGCACTGCACGCTTGAATGAATTTCGTTCTATTTTTTTTTATTATTAGGACTCCCTCTGCTGGATCTGATTACTGAACACAATCTATTTCAGTGATGGCTAACCTTTTTGCCATCGCGTGCCAAAAGCTGGGGGAGGTCAGGAGAGTCATGCGCGTGCGTGCCCACACCCATAATTCAATGCCCCGCCCTCCCCGCGCATGCGCGCGTGACCCCCCCCGTGCTCTCCGCACTTTTGGCACGTGATGGCATTAGGGTTTACAGGTGTCCACTATTTGAGCGGACAGTCCGCTTTTTTCACATTATGTTCATAATTTTTCATAAAATAGTGGACATTTTTTTTATTCAAAAGCTTTATGATGAAATGGTACGTAAGTTTTGCGAGTCAGAATTCCTTGAAGTTTTGCGCCATGTTCCAACACGTTGATTAAGTTTGTTTAAAGCGGTCGAAAGACTTCTTTTAAACTGGATACCTCTAAAATCGTATTTTATTTCTCTTGGATCTGATGAGTGCCATAAGGTTATCTGGAACCTTATTTCGGATCAGAAAAATGAACTCGCAAAGGACGATGAACCAACAATTTCAGAATTGTAATTATATTTCACGCACTTCTTCATGTCAATAATGCAAGACACCCTACTGAAGTGGAAAGCAAGAAAATTCTTGCATGTGATCTTCACATTATCATGTGTAAACTGCGTGATTCTTTGCAAAAAAAATACGATGAGCAGTTTTTTGGAATGAAAGTTTTATTTGCCTTACAAAAAAAACATTTGCCTGAGAATGCAGTGCAAAAGTTCAAGAAAGAAGTCATTAACGTGTATCAAAGAGCCATTGCGTACCTAGAAAAGTATAATTTCACCAATTCAGTATATGAGACGCTAAGTTATTTCAATCTAATTGATCGCAATAATCCTCCAACTTTAGAAGAAATGACGAACATCTGGTTATTATCACCATGGCCAGAAGAACTTCCACCCAACACTCTCTTCGATGAAATTTCTGCCTTAGAAGAAGTTTATGTTCATCTGCAGGGCGATTCATCCCTTGATAAGTGGACGTACTTTTTCAAGAAAGAGCCAGCTCCGAGTTTACTGAAACTGTTCCAGTATTGTGCATCAATTCCGGTATCAAATGCAAACGTTGAACGAATTTTCAGCGTCATGGGAAATTTGTGGACTGACGAACGTAACCGACTGCTTATACCATCAGTTCGAAGTGAACTTTGTATATTTTTTAATATTTCTCAATGTTGTACTGAAATTAAAGAATTATTCCTTAAACACAAAGAATTGATCAAAGCTGCGCAGTCAAATAAAAAATACACACGACAGCAAAGTAAAATGTAATTTAATATTTTACATATTATTATATTTGATGTTTTGAATTTTAAGTAAAGTTTTGAAGTGATTATTTTAATACGTGTTAAAATGTTTGTAAGAAAATATATAATTTAATTGTAATTTTTTATTTATTTTTTTACTACTTACCCACCCCCACCCCGCTTGTCCGCTATTTTTTGGAAGTAGACCTGGCAACCCTAGATAGCATGGTAGGCCCAGTAGGCCCGTTTTTCGCCCTCCCCAGGCTCCAGAGCCTTTCTAGGAGCCTGGGGAAGGCGAAAACAGCCTTCCCCATCCCCCCCAGATGCTCTCCCGAGGCCGCAAACGGTCTGTTTGCTGAGCTAGGGCAATGCTTGCGTGCTCACAGATATGGCTCCACGTGCCATCTGTGGCACGCGTGCCATTGGCTTGCCATCACGGATCTATTTGAATAATAACATCGGTGTCAGTTGTCTTCCGTGGTGACATTTTTTCGGAATGGATGGCCCGTATGGAATGACGTTAGTTTTAAAGAATACACTACTTTCCAAAGCTCTATTTAGCAAATTTGTGTTGCAACCAGATGACTTCAGAAAGGGAAAATTAATGTCTTTATTAGTCAACCGGTTAGCAGTGTTGCTGAACGAAATTAGCTATGTTGCCAATTCCTAGCCAGCTAAAAAAAAAAAAGGAATTTTTTTTAGATGTACTGTGGTGGAGTGTAGTAAGATGGATTTCCTGGAGGGAGGAGTGGGGGTTGCATCCCAAAGGAGTTAAAAGCAGTGGTGAAATCCTGCCAGTTCTGTCCGGCTCATGTGAACCCCGTAGCGGCGGCAGCGCGAGGCTCCGCCCACCCGCCCGGACATCGTTACTTCCTGGTTTTAACCAGGAAGTAATCCGTTTTTGACGGGTTTGTGCATGCGCAGGGGGTCAAAAATCGGACGTGATGATGGCGTGCGCACTTCCGAACCGGTAGGGAAGGTAAGTAGATTTCACCCCTGGTTAAGAGGCAACTTAGTGTTGAGATTTTATCTGTGAGTTTACAGATAGTAGAGTCCTTAGTCTGGGCAAGATTTTGTTTATAAATATGAAAGTAGTAAAAAGCTCAGCTTGGAAGAATCAACACATCATTCTTGGTTTTGGGCCTGATAGGTACAGCTAATCCTTAACAACCGTTCCTTTAAGTGACAGTTCGAAATTACAACAGTTCATATGGCCTCGGCAGTATCCCTACGGTCACGTGATCAGAATTCAGGGGCTTGGCAACTGGCATGTACTTATGACAGTTGCAGTATCCTGGGGTCATGTTTTGCAATCTCCTGCCAAGCAGAGTCAATGGGGAAGGCAAATTCACTTAACAACCGTGTTACTAACATAACTGCAGTGATTCACTGAAGAACTGCACCAAGAAAGGTTGCAAAATGGGGCCTAGATTACTTAACGACTGCCTCACTTAGCAACAGAAATTTGAGGCTCAATTGTGGTCGTAAACCGAGGACTGCCTGTACCTTTTGGGACAAGTCCATAAAATCGTTCAGTAGCAGTCGTAATAGTAGCAACGCTATTATTCATCTTGCACCAATAATTAAAAACAGTACGGGTACAGAATTCCAGCTGAAACAATAATACAAGACAGTTAATCACTTATAATAGGTGGTTTATTAATCTAATCAACAAATGTAATAATGTGGTCTTTTCCATTTTAACTGGATCCTATTCCTGTTCCTATTCCTTGCGTCCTCCCCTTCCCTGGATATTTAAACTATTTTCCTTTTCCTTTAGGTCTATATCTCTTCAACTTCCCCTTTCCCCTTTCATTCGTTTTCCAGATAGATAGATGGCTGACTGGAGAGAGAGAGAGAGAGAGAGAGAGAGGGAGAGGGAGATCTTAGATAGATATAGATATAGATATAGATAGATATCTTAGATAGAGATAGATAGATAGATAGAGATAGATAGAGTGATAGAGATAGATAAATAGATGAAAGAAAAAAGACAGATGAGATGATTCATAGATGAATGGATGGATAGATAGTGATTCAGTTCACGGTTTATGAACTGAAATTGGTTTATGCTAAGTTTTATTGTGATTTTGTTCTGATTTTTTTGGGATAGCTCTGATCATTTTATTGAAGAACGAACAAGTATTGAAGACTCCAGTATATCGTCGGATGAGGGAGAACATTTTTACTTTCTTTTTCATCCTGTTAACATCCTTGATTCTGTCTCATTATTTCTTTCTGAACCCCGAAGGATTGAAAAGGCCTTGAAAGTTTTGTTCTGCCATTTTCTAGATCCCCGGCCCCATTGTTACATATCCTTTTCAGATGGAATCTGAGCTACGGGACATGTAGAAATAAACATTACAGACATAAACCAGATAAAATCTTCTCGGTCCTATTTTATTTAAGCCATCCCACACAAGGTTTAGGTGGTGTGTGTTTTTTTTTTTAATGGTCAAACACAATTCATACGTGAATAATGTTATCATTTCTGTGCCAATGAGCAATAAGTTTTGATGTGTTTTTGTTTAGATGGGTTTAAATAACATCCAAACTTCCTTTGAGCATTCCTTTCCAACTTCCTTCTAACACTTTTAAAGAGTCTAGTATAGGCTCTTTAAAGTTCATTGCTCTAAAAATAAATGAAGCTGCATTAGGCATAATGTGCCCTTTAAATTCTCCATTATGTTTTGACTTTAATAGCTCAAATGACTTTGCACTTTGCCGTGTTCTTGCAAAGAAGTCAAGTTTCTCCCGATTGCTAACTCAGTATCTTACAAAGGTTGCTGGTTTATTCAGCGGACTCTTAAAATGAATTATGTTTTTAGAAATTGCAACTATTTTGGGATGCAGAGCAGGTTTGATTTCAGATGCTTCTGCTGTACAACATGTTGGAGGAAAGCACCTTTCTTGGGAAAAAAAAAATCCAGCTTTCAAGATTAGAAATAATCAGAAGGATAAGCCCAGAGGAACAGATTCTCAGTGGTCTGCAAAAACACTTCAAGGAGAAGTGAATGGATTTTATTTTGCAACGCACGTCCCTCTCAAATGCGAGTTGTATTTCTATACTCCTTTAGTTCTTGTTTTAAGAATCACATTTATTATATTAAGGAAGTCCTTTAGAGCTTTGCTGGCTGGGAGTTGAAGTCTTAAAGTTGCCAAGATTGGAGACCCTTACTTTAGAGCAAAACAAATTTTAATCTTAAATTACTTAGGACAGGCCTTCCTGCAAAGGAAGAAACCAAAAACACTTTCCAGATAATCATAATTATTTGGGTTTGCTTTTCCTTCTATATTTTTTTCCTTCTGAGCTTTTATTGCATAAGAATTTTAATGTCTATGGAGATTCTCAGTCCTCCAAGTTACAGTTATCCCAAAGGTGTTTTTTCAAGAGGCAGCTGGAAACCAGAAAGTCCAGCTGCCTTTTGAAAAAGCACCTTTGGGACAAGAATTTTAAGAAAATTAAAAAGGGCATGACAAGGGTACTTGGGAGCCACTTTTAATAACAGGATTCCTGGAGAACAGTTTTGATGCAAACATCTCCAGTCAGAAGTAATTCAAGGACACCTGTCCTAAGGTAGTCCGATACAGGTAGTCCTCGACTTACAGCCATTCATTTAGTGACCCTTCGAAGTTGCAGCGGGACTGAAAAAACGAGTTATGTTCTGCATCCCATGGTCACATGTTCAAGTGAGTTTGGCAACCGGCATATCTTTATGTTGGTTGCCAGCCAGCTTCTGACAAGCTCAAGTCAAGGAGGGGGGGGGCAGCAAGTTTCTTTTAACGACATGATTCACTTAGCAACTGCAGTGATCCACTTAACAGCAGTGGCCAAAAAGTTCACGAATGGGGTGTAGAAAGTTAGCACCCACCCCTATTAGAAGAATGAAATATTTCAGGAAATATTAAAAAGGCAGAATATTATATTTTCCCAAAAGGAGAAACAGGTTTCTAAAGACAGAAACTCAGAGCCTCAGCTCTCTACCCCAAGTAGAAACTTAAGGGGCCAACTTTTACAAATGCAGATTTGGTCATCCATTCAAGACAGGATGAAAACCCCAAGGAAGCCGGCATCTTGGATGAATTACATTTGTTAAACAAGTTTTTTTTTAAAAAAAACAACGCATTGCCAGCCTTTGTGAAACAAACTGATGAAAATCAAATAACATTTTACATTTGTAAAATGTAAAATATTAATCTTAGTGTGAATGTGGGTAAATATTTATAGGAGCATTGCATAGCAGTTGAGAATTCTTTCTTCTGGATAATCTTTCCTTTTTTTGATGATTAGGTTTAATGGAGGTTTGTACTATATCGGGGCGAAAATTGATGTTTTAAAACTCTATATGTATTATACTCTCTGTAATTCTATCCATATTGCTATTTTTTTTCTGTAATTTTTAATAATTTTCAATAAAAAAAATTTTTTAAAAAGAAAAATAACAAAACACACAAAACAAGCCTCTAAATTAAGAGCCTTGATAGTACAGTGGTCTAAGCACCCTGTTATTAAGACCAGCTGCCTGCAATTACTGCTGGTTCGAATCTCTCCAAGGCTCAAGGTTGACTCAACCTTCCATCCTTTCTAAGGTAGGTAAATTGAGGACCCAGTTTGTGAGGGCAATAAGCTGACTTTGTATAAATATACAAAAGTATGAAGGCTATTGCTTAGCGCATTGTAAACCGCCCTGAGTCTCCGGAGAAGGGCGGCATATAAATCAAATTTAAAAAAAAAAAAAATGCTGTAAGAACAAACTATAAAAATCCACTTGCTCATCAAACCTAGTGGTCAGCTGCAGAAATCACACCTGTGCTTTGTGGTTCTTCATTTATTTATTTATTTATTTATTAGTCCAATTTATATGCCGCCATTCTCCGTAGACTCAGGGCGGCTTACAATGCATTATAGCAATAGCCATTTTCATCATTAAACCATCTTTCCAATCAGCCTCCATGTTTCCAGGGTCTTTCTCCCCACTTGAAATTGAACCCAGATGGATATTTTCTTCCAGCAGGGGCAAAAACCCACTTTCCTCGCTTAGAATAGAATAGAATTCTTTTATTGGCCAAGTGTGATTGGACACACAAGGAATTTGTCTTTGGTATATATGCTCTCAGTGTACATAAGGCAAATAAAATACATTCGTCAAGAATAAAAAGATACAACACTTAGTGATAGTCAAGGTTACTAATAAACTATCAAATCATACTAGGAAATAAATAAAAATATAAATTGAAAGATACAAGCAACATGGTTATATTAATAAGTGGAGATAGATAGATACCAGTAAGGAAGAGAAGAATAATAGTAATACAGTCTTAGTAAATTATTTGACAGCGTTGAGGGAATCATTTGTTTAGCAGAGTGATGGCATTGGGAAAAAAACTGTTCTTGTGTTTAATTCTGGTGTGGAGTGCCCTATAGCGTCGTTTTGAGGGTAGAAGTTGAAACAATTTACGTCCAGGATGCGAGGGGTCTGTAGATATTTTCACAGCCCTCTTTTTGACTGGTGCAGTATACGGATCCTCAATGGAAGGCAGGTTTTTCCTTATTTCTCATTTTTCCGTATTTGCTGTGTGTATTCCTCCACAAGCCATGGAAGCTTTGGACTTCCTTGTGGTCATAAGTCGAGGACTACCCGCATAGGATTCTAACATGAGGATGCCCAGTTTCTAATTTATTTAATTTAATTTAATTTAATTTAATTTAATTTAATTTAATTTAATTATTTAATTTATATTCCGCCCTTCTCCCAGAAGGACTCAGGGCGGTGTACAGCCAGAATAAAACACACAGATATAAAATTTAAAAAACAATTTTAAAAAATATTAAATAATTTGGCCCATATCTAATTAAAATAAAACTACCCGTTTTGGACATTTAAAAATTAAATTGAACTTGAACTTATCCCTGGAGGGATTTTTTTTTCCAAAATGCCCTACAAAGGCTCATTGAAATTCTGCAATTTTCCAAAGTTTCCTGTTTTCCCATGTTAATTCCAAAAATTAAGAAATGTTCCTCGGTTTGCAAAGAAAAAGTCCATTCCCCACTTTTGCTGGAGGGCCACAACCAGCTGGAGACAGAAATACACGTGTCCCTAAGATTCTTGTTTACTAATGGCCGAGAGCTTTCTGGGAATTGTTGTTCCTCAACTCAGTATCGGGCGCGCCTAGAAGACAAGAGAAAACAACAACGCCCATAACCCTCTTCGGCTCGGGGAGGGCGGGCCAAAGGCGCATTTCTTCACGCCTCCCGTTCAGCTTGAGTGGCTTCCCCGCGGGCCAATCGAGAGCGCGGAAGGCATCAAAACAAGTCTTGTTTTTCCCTTCAGCTGGACCCTGATGGGCAACGCCGTCGTCCAATGAGCGGAGAGAACTCCCGCGATGGGCGTCCCCGCCAGCCATTCAGAGCCCGAGCCCGATGGAAAAGGGGCGGCGATTTCGAGCGAGAACGAACGGGGAGGGAGGAGGGGAAGGAAAGGGAGGTTAAAAAAAAAAAAAAAGCTGTAGGGAGTCCTGTAATGGCGACGGGTTTGGTAAGTAGCTCAGAAGTTTTGAAGTGTTTTTGACACGGTTGGGGGTAAGTGGGAAACGGGCGACTTTCGGTTTTTTTTTTTTTTTTTGGCGGGCTGCCGCTGAGGGGGAGACGCTGCCGAGGAAGGAAGGGGACTCCCGTGTCGTTCTTCGGCTTGTTTAGAAAATGAAAGGGGGGGGGAATGAAAAGGCTCCGGAATTCCTGGCGCGACTTGAGGGGAATTTGAGGCGTTTGGCTCTTCAAAATTGAGCACAACGCGATGACATTTTACCTCACGGCTCACAGTTATGAGGCGTATTTACTTCGAGGTTCCCTCTTTCTCTCCCCAACCCAATTTCTCGGACCCTTTGGGCCCCTCAGGAACCTTTTGGCCGAGGGGGGCCCTCCCTCTCGGGGAAGGGGCCCCTCCGAGCTCGGGGAGGAGCGCCCCTCCCCCACCGCCTTCTCTCCGCTGTTGTTACGCACTTCTGAATGAATGGGGCCTTTCGGCGCATGCGCCTTTCCCCCCCCTCCCGGGAGGAAAAAAGTTTATAAACAAGGGCCTCTGCCAGGCCTGGGGCACGTGACTGGAAAGAACGCGGGGGGGCAGCGAGAGCGGCTCCGGCCCCTCAGCTCAGAAGGGGACCAATCAGCGCCGCGAGGCTCCTCCGCCCGCGGCGCGTGACCTCCCCTCAAAACGGTCCTCCCCTCCGCGCGCGAGCGACGCCAGAGGCGGCGCGCGAGCTCGGGTGCGCGTCTGCGTGCGGGGCGTGGTCTTTTTTTCCTCGCCCCGCCCCTTCTGAGCTTTGTGAATGCGGAAGTGTTGTGGTCTGCTGCGGTGGGAGCCTAACAGCTGCTTTTCAGCAATGGGGCGATGGGACCTGCCCTGCCCCCCCCTTTCTTTTTTTCTTTCTCTGGGGTATTTCTTTACTTCCCTTATTTCTGAATCTCTAGCAAGTGACCGGGATGGATTAAGTGTTGCTTTTCAAGACATACATTATGTCACCAAGGGGCTGCCACAAAGAAGAGAGGGTCAACCTAGTATCCAAAGCGCCTGAAGGCAGGACAAGAAGCAGTGGATGGGAAGTAATCAAGGAGAGAGACAATCTTGATCTAAGGAGCAATTTCCTGGCAGTTAAATATACCGACTGGATGATTGAGTCTTCATTGACATTGACATCAATCAGTGGAACAATCAGTCAGTGGAAAGAGTTGCCTCCAGAAGCTGTGGGTGCTCCATCACTGGGTTTTTTTTTTTCAGAAGAAATTGGACAACCATTTGTCTGAAAGGATGTAGGGTTTCTGCTTGAGTGGGGAGTTGAACTAAGAGACTGCCAAGGTCCCTTCTGACACTGTTCTGTCACCAGAATCCTGAGGAATTGCTGTTTTAAGATTATTTCTTTCCAGTCTTTGATTTATTATCTCCTCACTTGCAATCAATGGCCCGTTGGGCTAAAGTTAACACCAAGATTAACACTTAGACCAACAATCTAGAAGTAAACAATACCCCAATCAAGGAACTACCAACACGGACGAACAAGCAAACAGTAGACAACAGTTTAATCAAGGAACCACCAATACCACTCCCACCAACTCTGATAGGTCGAGCCACTAGTATATAAAAATAACATCAAACCTCACTCCCTTGTAACACTGATGATATTACCTAGTTGGGTAATGAAATGTGTACAAGAAACTATACTCGGGGCACACCTCCCATTTATCAGTTGCCTTGATCATTCAAGGGAGTCTAGGTGACACACAGTATTCTAAAACAAGTAAAAAACATTCTATCAGGGAAGAAAATGTCAAGAACCAAGCATAATGTTGCCCCACCCTGGAGCCTGGGCTAGAACGGGTCCCCAACCCCTGGTCCATGAACTGGCACCTGTCTGTGGCATCTCAGCAACCGAACCGCGCAAACAGGAGCCCCATCCACGGGATGTAGGCAGCATGCAAAGCCATGTCCCCTCTGGTCTGCGGTAAAACCTTTCTCTATGGAATCAGTCCCTGGTGCCCAAAAGGTTGGAGGCCGCTGGGCTAGAGAAAGATTTTTTTAAAAAAGAAAACTACTTCCATATTGCTCTCTAGAAGGTTACTGTATGTGGATATTTCTATAAAGTCTATGAAGAGCCAGTGTGGTGTACAATACTGGTTAAGGTGTTGACCTACAAACCGGGAGACTCAGAGTTCTAATCCTGCCTTCGGCATGAAAAACTGGCTGGGTGACTTTGGGCCAGCCATCCTCTGCCAAATTCACTTCATAGGGTTGTTGTTATGGGTAAAATAGGAAGAGGAAGGAGTGTTTGGTATGTTGGCTGCCTTAAGTTGTATATGGAAAAAAAAAAGGATAAAAATCTAAACAAAAACAGTCATCAGAAGTTGAGAATGACTCAGCGAAGAATGGCCTACCATGAGAATGATGTTGGGATGCAATCACATGTTGATAAATCATTCTCCCTTTCCCAAAAGCCAGAAAGCCAGAGACAAAAACAAAGATCTTACAAGAATACAAAGTTAAAATGCGCTGGACTGGTAAAATAGCATAATTAGTTCAAGGAATACCAGTGGCCATTTAGCGACAAGAATGCCACTCAGTAGAAAAATAAAATCAAAAGAGCAGAACGTAGTCAAAAAGTAGATATAGAGACAGAGTTTGAGGTTGTGAATCTCTATTTTTTTTTAAATGCACAATTAAATGTTTGTAGGTCAAACTTTAGAAAAGCTGTTTGTTTATTTGTAAATAGATGTGCCAAGATCTTAAGTATAAAACCATCAACATTAATACAAAGAGTTCATTTTTCATTTGAATCTTATTTGGAAAAAAAGCATACCTAATCTGGAGCTAGTAATCTGTGTTTTCACCTTGGATTGTCAGTTTGATGCCTCCCTCGGATGAGATGATCTATTCAGATTTGTTTGTTCTATTAAATAAATTTGGGGATAGGCACATGTGATGACAAATAATTTGTTTTTAGATACAGCAGCATGTGTCACATATGTTGCTTTTCTAGCATGCTTTGCTAAGTACTTAAGGAGCTTGGAACTTTGGGCATATGGCAGACTCTGATAGGCCATTTCTAAGGCAGATAAGCAAACAGTTCATGACAGCTTAGGATACGGTAGTACTTTGGTTTACGTGTCTTATGTGATGTTATTAAAGAATCTGGTCATTTTTACTTGGAATTAAAAGTTCACCATAGCACTTTGCAGCTGCTTAAAATCACCTGGGACTTGCTTATGTAACAGTCACACATTTGGCTTCCAAACAGTGGGAAACTGAGCATTTTCTATACCAGGTTTAGCTAAGTGTCATCTCTGTGAAAATATTGTGTTTATTTGATACTGTCACATCTTCCTACCCGTGATGTTTCTGGTTATTGTCTTTATTACGGAGTGCATTGAACGTTTCAGGATTTCCAAACTAAAATAAACTGTTAAACTGAACTATTAAAAAAAGCAAAATATGAAGTATAGGAAAAATAATTATAACAATCTTATGGCTAGAATAATTAACCATTATTTATTTATTATTAGTCTTGCATGAGGCCATCAACTCCCAATTAAAACACTGCACGAATCAGTTTTTATTTTTTTGCTCTCACTGGTTGCCCATAACTTTTCTAGAAAAAAAAAGATTTAAAAGTGACCTACCACAAAACATTGCTGTGTGTTTATGTTTAAATTGCCAGCTGTGGCCTTTCCCAGGTTTTTTTTTTTCAATCCAAGATTTCCCTTTATGCTTTGCCTTGCTTCCCCCCCCCCCTTAGAGTTCTTAAAACGGCAAATACTTCAGGGTGCAATGTTGCTGAATACTTTAGCTAACTCTGTGAATAATTCTTGTTCCAGTCAGATAATTTGAAGCGCCCTACAATGGTTTGGGAAATAAAGACAAACCAGATGCCTAGTACGGTGCAGAAAGTCCTGTTGGTGATGGACAAGAGAACTTCAGGAATGAACGAGGCACTGGACTTACTGAAGTGTAACGAGAATATTCCGTCTTCTCCTGGATATGCGTCTTCTGACGAACATATGGAACTCGGTAAGTATCTGTTCAAGATTCTTGTATTTTAAAGGACAGTTCCTTTAAAAAATCAATACAGGTAGTCCTCAACTTACAACCACATTTGAGCCCAAAATTTCTGTTAAGTGAGACATTTTGTAGTTTTGCCCCCTTTTACAACCTTTCTCCCTAGTGATTCTTATCAAATTGCTGCATTTGATAAGTTAGTAACCCAGTTGTTAAATGAATCTGGTTTTCCCCATGGACTTTGCTTCTCAAAGGTTGCAAAAGGGATCACATGACTAGTTGCCAAGCATCTAAATTTTGATCACGTGATCATGAGGATGCTGCAAAGACCACAACTGAACTACCAATAATCTTTTCTGCTGTCCTCACCACTCTCTGCACAGCTTTCCTGTCCAAATGCCTCCAAACCACACAGTAAGGCAGAGAAAACAGAGAATATAGAAGAACAGAAATCATATGGAAGCAGAGAAAGGCAATGTGAAGGATAAATATGTGAGAAAGAGCAGGTAGAAAATGCAGCAGAGAGGTTGACAGAAGTTTGGGAAATATGGAGCATGACAGACCCCATCCCATCTTCACTGGGCCGCTCATCACCTGGAGTCCTTGTGTACCCTCCCATTTTTTATTCCTAGTCCAGGCGGTGCGACATGGTAGCTTAAAAGAGATAAAAATACGTTAAGTTTAAGATGATGGCTAGAGTGTATTGTTTATAATCAAGATAATTGTCCTGGCTGAAGCTTGGTGGAAAAGAACCAGGGATTATAAAAACAAACAGAATCACGTCCCGGAAATGAGCAGCATCAAACCAGTTTTGCAGTCCTGTCAAGAAATCTGGATGCAGAGGTTCCTGAAGCTCCAAGGGGTTGAGATCCATAATTTCACAGTTTCTGAAATTGAGTTTCATAAATTAAAAGTTAAAAATTACCTTTTACTACATATTCTAAGCAAAGGGCTCTCCAAACTTGGCAACTTTTAAGAATTGTGGACTTCAACTCCCAGCATGGCTGGCTGAGGAATTCTAGGAGTTGAAGTCCCAAAGTCTTAACGTTGCCAAGTTTGGAGATCCTTGTTTCTAAGTGATACTTTTTTGCACTATGGGATTCAGTGCCAAATTTCAGTTTGGGATTCTTCAACGTCTCTTCAAATTGTCTTAAGGGAAGACTGCACAAATATTTTAGTTTCAGAGATCTAATTTCATAGTCCTCTTTAAGAAAACAACAGGCACACTCATAATAAAGGCCGCATCTAACTGAATTAACCATGCTTGAGGAATTACTTTCTGTAGTTTATTTTTAAGTTGTGATCTCATCCAAACATGGTATCATAACTTTTTTTTACTCAGAATATGTGGCAATGGCTAATTGAAAATCAAGCATAATTTCATCCCAACATTCCTAAAGCGGACAAAATTCTTAGATTCTGGTAATATGACTATGTTAAAACAAACTGTGTTGGATAGGTTTGCTGCTATATTGCCCAGACCAAAAATATCTATTCTTTCAGCTAAATTATAGGGCAACCTTTCATTCCAAACTCATTATTCACAACTAAAATACTTCAGGCAGTTAAAATATGCACATTGGAGCCTGGCTATTGTCACATTTTGTAGTTATTTTCCATATCTTCTGTATTTTCTGTTTTTTCATATGCTTTTTTAAAATGCTGGAGGACATGACGTGATAATATCACACAATAAAAATTCTAATTAGATTGTTCAAACTGGATTATCAAAACTCCAGATTACCAAACCAAAACACTCAATTAATTTAAAACTCTTAAAGGAACTTTCATATCAAAGTACCACCTTGACTCAGTGAGCCAACTTCTCCAAACAAAGGGAGATTAACTGTTCTGTGAAACTGAGATAGTATGCAAATTTTGTTTCTAGTTCTTCATTGTTTAGTATTGCAAATTCAAATGAGGAGCTGTTTACTTGAGACTTGAGTAATTTTCCTGAAGAGATGAAACTAAGTTTAAAAGTTCTTTCAATGCTCAAATCCAAGATCACGATGAAATATGGTATTTTAGCTGCATACTTCTGCTAACTGAATAAGAAATATTTAGTCCCGGTTGTTATATTTTTCAGAAGCGTTCGTAGGATCTTTCCTCCTTCCAAGTTTTTCTTTCTTCCAAGTATGTTGCTCTGGATTATTCTATTTTGGAATATATGCTCAGTTCAAATGGTTATGAATTTATATCCCTTCTTTTATACTGGCATTATATAAGAAGAAACAGAGTTTGGGTTTCTTGACAGGATACCATAATCTTTTTCTGAAATTGGGGAACATGTCAGCATAGTAATTCAAAAGATCTAACCCTAGAAAATATTTTATTCCGGGGTCAAGGATCTTATTCTTGTGTTGGGCTAGTTTGATGAAGTGGCACAATGGTTAAAGTGCAGAATTGCAGACAAACTCTGCCCACAGCCAGAAGTTCGATCCTGATGGGGCTCAAGGTTGACTCAGCCTTCTATCCTCCTGAGGTTGGTAAAATGAGGACCCAGATTGTTGGGGGCAATGTGCTGACTCTGTAAACTGCTTAGAGAGGGGCTGTAAAGCACTGTGAAGCATTATAACAGAATTGGAAAGGACCTTGAAGGTCTTCTAGTCCAGCCCACTGTTCAAACAATACCCTATACCATTTGAGACAAATGGTTGTCCAGTCTCTTCTTGACAACCTCCAGTGTTGGAGCACTCACAACCTCTGGAGGCAAGTCGTTCCACTGATTAATTGTCAAAATCAAAGAGCCTTGATAGTACAGTGGTTTAGTGCACCCTGTTATTAACACAGCTGCCTGCAATTTCTGCTGGTTCGAATCTCTCCAAGGCTCAAGGTTGACTCAGCCTTCCATCCTTTCTAAGGTAGGTGAAATGAGGACCCAGTTTGTGGGGGCAATAAGCTGACTTTGTATAAAATATACAAAAGAGAATGAAGGCTATTGCTTAACGCATTGTAAGCCGCCCTGAGTCTCCGGAGAAGGGCAGCATATAAATCAAATTAAAAAAAAAAATTGTTCTAACTATCAGGTATGTAAGCCTAAATGCTCTTGCTATCCGTATGGAATAAATTTGACCCATTACCTTTTCATTGGCAGATGATCTTCCTGAATTGCAGGCGGTTCACAGCGATTCTACCCCACCCGCCCTCTTCCAGCTAAGTGCTCATGTCTCACATCAGGAATACGCAAGGCCTTCTTGGAACCAACACACCTCAGGCAGCAGTCCAGAAAGTGCTTATCCGTGCGAGAATGGCGTGAATTGGTTGACGGAGCTGGCAAATATAGCCACTAGCCCGCAAAGCCCTCTCATGCAGTGCTCGTTTTATAACACGTATGGGATATTATTATTATTGTTATTTTCTCTACAAATTACGGACTTGCTTTAAGGTTCCTATTTTGCATTAAAAAGGTGGAGAGAGTGTATGTGTATGTGTGTATATATATATATATACAATAGTGGCTAAAATTGTGGAAATCTTTTGGAAAAAGTGTATTATTGAGGTTTGATGGCTAATAGCACCACTTTTTGGGGGGAGTTTCAAGAGAATCCTATTCCACTGCTGGAATGGCCTGGGAACAGACCTTCACCCCATTGAAAATCTATGGAGGCCAACTAAAGAAACTTGTTAGTCAGAAGCGACCCAGTAATAAAACCCAGTTAATAGAAGCCATCATTCAATCTTGGTTTCACATGATAACAGCTGCAGAACTCAAAGACTTGGTTCCCTCCATGGGAAGACGTTGTAAGGCCGTAATTCATGCTAAAGGTCACCCAACGAAGTATTAACTGACATGGGGATCATTTTTGTCTATCTCGTTTTTTCTATGGTGATCATTTTTGTATATCTCGTTTTTTCTACCTGTTTCACTTTCCTTCTTTATATTGTAACTGCTGTTCTAATAGCAAATCCTTCCTAAAAGTTATTGCATTACATTCTTGATTAAATTATCTTTCCATTGATATATAATTTTATGGTACTACTCCAAAAAAAAGTGGTATTATTAGCTAGTTTTAGAAAATACACTTTTCCCAAAAGGTTCCCACAATTTTGGCCACTACTGTATATGCAGTATATGTGCATGTATTATGTGAAGGTGATGGTCATTCATCACCATTGTTATGTAGATACAGGTAGTCCTTGACTTACTACAGTTCATTTAGTGACCGTTTGAAGATACAACGGCACTGAAAATAGTGACTTATGACCTTAGATTACATACTTAGATAAACTCTATTAAAATAAAAAACTTAGAAACAGTGCAGGTAGTCCTTGACTTACAACAGTTCCTTTGATGGCCGTTCGAAGTTACAACAGCACTGAGAATAGGGACTTAACAACTATTTGTTGCACTTATAACCTTTGCAGCTTCCCCAGGGTCACGTGATCAGAATTCAGACACCTGGCAACGGACTCATATTTATGACGGTCGCAGTGTGCCAGGATCACGTGATCCCCTTTTTTTGGCGACCTCCTGACAAGCACTGTTACTGGGGAAAGCCAGATTCACTTTAACAACCGTGTGACTGACTTAACAACCGCAGTGATTCACTTAACAACTTGGACAAGGAAGGTCGTAAAGTGGGGCAAAATTCGCTTTATCTGGCTTAGCAACAGAAATGTTGGGCTCAGTTGGGGTTGTAAGTTGAGAACTACCTGTATATAATTCTGGAGCTGCCCTGTTTACACTATAAGCACAAAGATAGGGGTACTTTCCCTACATCTAACTTTGCAGAGCTGTTAACTCTACCCTGAACTAAAGAGGGCTGCTGAGAATGTGTAGAACCCTTCCTCTCTCTGCATTAGTGTGTGATGGGTAAGAAAGTGAGTCAAGTCGGTAGATATTAGAAATTTCCCTTTTTCTGCTGTCACTCAAAGGGCACTAGAATGTAAGTGCTAGTGGCCTGACAAGTGGTTCAATAGCTTTCATTTTAAAAAACTATTCCTACCGAACTGCTGAAAATACCTTATTTAGTGCAACGAAACAACTAAATGAGCCACGAAAGCATTTAAAAGAAGGAAATTGTACCACAAGTTTATCAAATTATAACTTGACCTACATCTTAAAACAGGATCAGAATATGAAAACTTCAGATTGCCGTGCTGATTCGAGAGAAAATTAAATCCCAAAGATCCACCCCCAGCCACACAAATAAGTATGTGTGCATTGAAATCCATCCAGAAATCTTAATCAAACTGGTCCCCAAAAATAAACACACACACACTCACACTCACAAAAGGAGCAAAACAGATCTCTAATCAGTTCTTCTGTTCTTGGCTCAACTAAAAATCCTTCCTTGCTCAGATGGATCTGTTAATTATTTTCTTGGAACTTCGAAGCGAGGTGTGGCTGGCTCTTCATAAAAGAAGCACTAATTCTCTTCTGTAAATAGCAATGTTGGTTAGAACACTTGGTCTTGAGATAATGGGATGTTCCAGGAGAAGAAGAATATATCTCCAGCTCGGAGTTGAACTATGGAGTCCTTGGTGTTTTTTAAGCTTGGTTGTTTTCTTGGAGATGCTTTGTCACCAGTCCAGTCTCTTCTTGAAAGCCTCCAGTGATGAAGCTCCCACAACTTCTGAAGGCAACTTTTGTTCCATGGATTGATTGCTCTCACTGTCAGAAAGTTCCTCCTCATTTCTAGGTTGAATCTCTCCTTGGTCAGTTTCCATCCATTATTCCTTGTCTGGCCTTCGGGTGCTTTGGAAAACAGCTCGAGACCCCCTCCTCTCTGTGGCAGCCCCTCAGATATTGGAAGACTCTTATCATGTCTCCCTGGTCCTTCTCTTCACTAGACTAGCCATGCCCAGTTCCTGCAACCGTTCATCGTATGTTTTAGCCTCCAATCATCCCCTAATCATCCTGGTTGCTCTTCTCTGCACTTTTTCTAGAGTCTCAGCATCTTTTTTATAGTGTGGTGACCAAAACTGGATGCAGTATTCTAGGTGTGGTCTTACTAAGGCTTTATAGAGTGGTATTAGTACTTCACGTGATCTTGAGTATTAGTACCTCACTCACTCTGGTCGAGAGAAGCTCCCTGAGGATGGGCTCTAGCATGAGTCCAGAAGACAAAACCACTGGTCCCAGTGTTCGACCCAGATTGGATCCTGCAACATTATCCTGGGACACGTACATTCGCCTTCATTCACTGTTGCTGGAGATGTTGGGTTAATGACATGCCTGCAAAGCAAACAAACAAGCTCGGAGACTTCCAAGGATTCCATAATGGAATGCTTAGTTAGGATAGAAGTAATTTTCATGAATTAATTAAATAATTAACTATTTGCTCTACAAGGCTCTTTTCCGGCTTTGTCTTTTTGTAACCGAATGGGGAAGAAAGAGCAGTAATGATTTAAAATTTGAGTGTGTCTTTATTGATAAAAGTAACGCTTTATAGAAATTTTCTCTTGCTCAAAATAAGCCTGAAATGGGGTGCGAATGGGGGAATGGATATTGGAAATTGCACTAGTATTGATTGAAGATGATTTATCACTTAGATCTTTTATGTACACTGAGAGCTTATGCATTCCATTCCATTCCATTCTTTCTACTCTACTCTACTCTACTCTACTCTTGCATTCAAGGAATAACTATAGGAGCTTTCACGTTGTGACAGAATTGCTAACCTAGTATTCTTTGTATATCTTCTTCCTTTTGTTGATCAACATCCGTTCACACGTTCTTTTACAATCCTTTCTTAGGTCATCTCCAGTTCACTTACTAGCTACAAGCAAAAGTTTACATTCCTATGCACGCCCACCACCAGAATCTTCTCCAAATGAGACAGTTTTCCCCAAGCATCACATTGAGGAAATGCCGATCAGACACGAAAGGGTAAATGACTTTATATGTTATTCTTTTATATGTGTATTTATTTAGCAGCTAGAGGAATAGATCTTGTGTTGCAATGGACAATTCAGACAAATTAGAAATGTTGCAACTTAGCAAAAGTCCCCTTTGAAGCTTGGATTAGGATCAAATATAGTGAAAGAAAAGCCGAGATTCCCAAAGGTGCTTTTTCCAAAGGCAACTGGACTTTAGTTTTTCCTTGGAAGACGTTTAACCTCAGTCAGAACTGAAGAAGCTTCTTGGATCAGAAGTGGAATGTCTTCAAGGAAAAACCAAAAGTCCAGCTGCCTTTGGAAAAAACACCTTTGGGACCACCAGGACTTGGATGACTGAGAATCTCCCTAGATGAAAAGCGGAAAAGCAGAGAGGTTGCAGGGAATAAAAGAGCAAAACGGATGGAAGGAAGATTGTCTCATTCATTTCCAGACCTTCCATCAACACACAGCTTGCCATTTGATCCTAGGCCAAGCAAAACATACTGGGACTTACTGGAACGCATGAGCTGTCATTGGAAGGGTCCCTTGCTTTGTCATGTCAGATTAATTGTAGGCTTTTAGGACCGCTGCCTGAAATTAATTGTGATAAGAGGTCGCAAAGATATATTTTTATTGATTGGATTTATATTCCACTTCCAACTGCTTGTTCATTGGAGTGAAATATAGCCTCAAAGGATTAGATTTTAAAGAGAAAAAAGCAACCGATGATATTATTATTATTATTATTATTATTATTATTATTATTATTATTATTATTATTTAATTTGATTTATATGCCGCCCTTCTCCGGAGACTCAGGGCGGCTTACAATGTGTTAAGCAATAGCCTTCATACTTCTGTATATTTATACAAAGTCAGCTTATTGCCCCCATAAACTGGGTCCTCAATTTACCTACCTTAGAAAGGATGGAAGGCTGAGTCAACCTTGAGCCTTGGAGAGATTTGAACTTACAGTAATTGCAGACAGCTGGTGTTAAATTACAGTGCCTTTGTCTGCAGAGCTATCCAGGCTCTTGTTGTTGTTGTTAATAATAATAATAATAATAATAATAATAATAATAATAATAATAATAATAATAATAAAAAATTTATTTGCCACCTATCTCTCCATGGAGCTACTCTGGGTGGCTCACAACTATAAACTCAAAACGAAGAAATAAAAAGGACGTTTAAACAAAACAGAAGTAAAGTAATAGACCAACAAAACAAACAAGGAAAAAGAAAACAAAAGATATACATTGTTATTAGTAATTATTAAGTTACGTGCTTATGCAAGGAATGTACAAGGGCTTTAAAGCAGGGGTCTCCAACCTTGGCAACTTTCAGACTTGTGGACTTCAATTCCCAGAATTCTTTGCTGGCTGAGGAATTCTGGGAGTTGAAGTCCACAAGTCTGAAAGTTGCCAAGGTTGGAGACCCCTGCTTTAAAGCCTAATTAGAAGATGCAAAATTTAGGAATACGCAGGAAAGGCTTGGGAATTGTTAAGTAAAAAAAAAATTAACTCCAGAAAGTCTTCTGTTTCAGGGAGTCACATGAACCCACCGTTGTTGTGTGAACAGACCCAGAAATCTATACGTGCAAACTGTGGTTTTATTTTTTTCAACAGACAAACAGTGAATCAGAGTCTGGCATTTTCTGTATGTCATCATTGTCAGACGATGATGATCTGGGATGGTGCCACTCTTGGCCTCCAACTGTTTGGCACTGTTTCCTTAAAGGTAAAAAGAACACTCCCCGTTACATGACTGGGTTTAATACTCAGGCTCATCTTTTACCGTTGCATTGAATTCTTTTTGTTTTGTTTTTTTCCCTCCCCTAAAAAAAAAAAAAATTAGGAACACGTTTATGCTTTCACAAAGGACGCAATCAAGAATGGATCGACGTTGAAGATTTTGCTGGATCGGCCGGCTGCAGAAACGAAGCTGATGATTCGGTGGGTGCCTCTAAAGTAAGCTCTTGAGTATTTCTCTTACCGCCATTGAAAGGAGAGGGAAATGAATCAGAATAGAGCTGGAAGGGACCTTAGAGGTCTTCTAGTCCAATCCCCTGCTCAAGCAGGAGACCCTATTTTAGACAAATGACTGTCCAGTCTCTTTTTTAAAAAATCCTCCAGTGATGGAGCACCCACAACTTCTGGAGGCAAGTTGTTCCACTGGTTAATTGTCCACACTTTTAGGAAGTTTCTCCTTAATTCCAGGTTGCTTCTCTCCTTGATTAGTTTCCATCCATTGCTTCTTATCCTGCCCTCTGATGCTTTGGAATATAAGTTGACCCCCTCTTCTTTGGGGCAGCCCCTCAAATACCGGAATGCTGCTATCATGTCACGCCTACTCCTTCTTTTCTCTAGACTAACCAAACCCAATTCCTGCAACCGGGAAGCATTATCCAAAGGGAAAATATGTATGCAAATCCCCTAAATAGCCGTGAAGTAGTTCCCATAACAGAGAAATGACAGCATCCGAGAATTGTGAGATGATAGGAAGAGGGCTGCTTGCTTACTCACTCCAGAGTGTTGCAATTTCCCCAGGACCAACAGATGGGCAGTAAATCACGTGTCTGTACTTTACTTCCCCCTCCCCCCGCCCCGCAAATTCCTGTTTCCCTAAACTGCTGATTCATGTGTAGCCAACAAGGTTGGTCGGAACTCCTGCCCCTTGTGGTGGATGTAGTGATCCCATTAAATCCATAACGATCGAGGCCTTTAACTCTGTAGAAACAAGGAAGCGGCTCGGAGATTAGGACGAGCGCGATGGGGGATGGATTAATAGGGCTCCCTGATAATGGTTGTGTTCCTGCAGGGCTACGGCGCTGACGGATTGAAACTGATATCGCACGAAGAGAGCGTTTCCTTTGGCGAGTCAGTACTTAAATTGACTTTTGATCCCGGCACAGCAGCCCAGGATTTACTCACTGCCGAGTGCAGACTAGATCACCCCTTCTATGTTAAAAATAAAGGTAAAGGAAAAACAAAATGTTCTTTTTGTCATACACGATTTAAAAAAAATAAAAAAATACGGGGAGTCCTTGACTTAGCACCACCACTGAGCCCAAAATTTCTGTTGCTAAGATGAAAGACTTGTTAAGTGAGTTATGCCTCCATTTGATGACTTTTCTTGCCACGGTTGTTAAGTGAATCACTGCAGCTCTTAGGTTAGTATAACGGGTGAAATCCAGCAGGTTCTGACAGGTTCTGGAGAACTGATAGCGGAAATTTTGAGTAGTTTGGAGAACCGGCAAATACCACCTCTGGCTGGCCCCAGAGTGGGGTGGGAATGGAGATTTTGCAGTATCCTTCCCCCAGGAGTGGGGAGGGAATGGGGATTTTTTTAAAAATTTGATTTATATGCCGCCCTTCTCCGGAGACTCAGGGCGGCTTACAATGCGTTAAGCAATAGCCTTCATACTTTTGTATATTTATACAAAGTCAGCTTATTGCCCCCACAATCCGGGTCCTCATTTAACCTACCTTAGAAAGGATGGAAGGCTGAATCAACCTTGAGCCTGGCGAGATTCGAACCCGCAGTAATTGCAGGCAGCTGGTGTTAATCACAATGCTATCAGTCTGCTGAGCCACCAGGCCCTGGTGCAGTATCCTTCCCCTGCCACGCCCACCAAGCCACACCACATCTACCAAGCCACGCCCACGAAATGGTAGTAAAAAAATTTGGATTTCACCACTGGTTAGTAACCCGGTTGTTAATTGAATCCGGCTTCTCCATGGACTTTGCTCATCAGAAAGTCGCAAAAGGGGATCACATGACCCTGGGACACTGTGACCATCATAAATATGAGTCAGTGTCTGAATTTTGATCACAGGATCATGGGGGGATGCTGTAACGGTCATAAGTGTTCAAACGGTCACTAAATGAGCTGTTGTAAGTCAAGCACTACTTGTATAGTATCCTCAATAGCTCAATAACTTAATAACTCAAAAGCAGGATTTACGCTCTTTTGACCCAAATTGCAAAACACCCCAAAAGCATTTAAAATCTTAACTTCTGTTACAAAAAAAAATGGCATCCCAGGGAAGATATCGCAACTGGTGAATAACGTATGCGTGGTATTGCTTGTCAACCTTTTGAGATAGGTAGTCCTCGCCTTACGACCACAATTGAGACCAAAATTTCCATTGCTAAGCAAGGCAGTTGTTAAGCAAGTGCATTTTATGACCTTCCTTCCCCCCGCCGTTAAATGAACCACCACTGTTGTTAAGTGAATCCTTCGGTCATTAAACAAATCTGGTTTCTCCCATTGACTTTGCTTGTCAGAAGCTGGCTGGGAAGGTTATAAAAGGGGATCATGTGACCCTGGGGACAGTGCAACCGTCATGAGTACATGCCAGTTGCCAAGCAGTTGAGTTTTGATCACGTGACTATGAGGATACCGCAATGCAGCAGGTTCTGACAGCTTCTGGAGAACCGGTAGCGGAAATTTTGAGTAGTTTGGAGAACCACCAAATATCACCTCTGGCTGGTCCCAGAGTGGGGTGGGAATGGAGATTTTCCAATATCCTTCCCCCAGGAGTGGGGAGAGAATGGGGATTTTGCAGTATCCTTTCCCTGCCACGCCCACCAAGCCACGCCCACAGAACCGGTAGGAAAAAATTTTAGATTTCACCCCTGCCACAATGATCGTAAGTGTAAAAGCCGGTCATAAGTCACTTTTTTCCAGTGCCGTTGTAACTTCAAACGGTCACTAAATGAATGGTTGTTAACTCGAGAATTATCTGTATTCACAATCAAGAAATAAAAGCAGGAACAATTCTAAAAACACTCTTTATTATGGCACAGAATTACTGAATTTGGAAACCCGGTTGGAGTTTTCCTCTGAGCCATTTGACTCCAGACAAAATCACGACACAGTTATGATTGAGTTTCTTTCTTCAGCTTTACAGTTTCTCGGAATAAATTCGCCATTTCTAGTGGTCAAGCTATCCGATTAGACGTTGGAGACTGTGAGTTCAAGTCCCGCCTTAGTCGTGAAAACCGGTGGGTGATCTTAGGCCCAACTCCCACCTCACAAGGTTGTTGTTGTGTGGAAAATAGAAAGAGGAAGGTTGTATTGGACACGTTGGCCGCTGCCTTGAGTTACAGTATTTGTAAAAATAATAAAGATGGGATATAAATAAATAAACAATAAATAAATTTCATTGTTTTTCCCATATCCAAGGCCAGATCTACATTATTTCACAGCTGAAAGTCTGTAGAGATTCTCAGTCATCCAGGTCATAGTTGTCCCAAAGGTGCTTTTTTCAGGAGGCAACTGGACTTTCTTGATTTTTCTTTTGAAGACATTTCCCTTCTCATCCAAGAAGCTCCTTCAGCTCTGACTGAATGGTGGGGGAATGGAAGGATTTATATTCCTTGCAAAGAGCTGGAAAAATTGCAAACTGCAGGAACTATTAGCACTACTCAGGTGACCCTGAGGACACAGCTAAACCTCCAGGTGGCCTCAACGACCCTCTAAAAGGATGCAAATGACCAGCTATAAATCCTTCCATTCCCTGACCATCCAGTCAGAGCTGAAGAAGCTTCTTGGATGAGAAGCAAAATGTCTTCAAAAGAAAAAATAAGAAAATCCAGTTGCCTCCTGAAAAAGCACCTTTGGGTATTTCACAGCTGCTTTCTTCATTTTTGGCTAAGCCCGTCTCGTTTGAAACCTTTCTGGATCTGGATTGCGTCTTATCTAATTGTTTCTTCTTTTTTTTTTTTGTTCAGGTTGGTCGTCTTTTTATCCAAGCTTGACTGTGGTTCAGCATGGTATTCCATGCTGTGAAATGCACCTTGGTGATATCTGCCTACCTCGTGGACACCCTGAGGCGATAAACTTTGACGATTCTGGTGTTTTTGATACATTCAAAAGGTAATTCTTGAAGCAGAGGCTATATAATTCTGTCTTTTCTTTCAAATATGTGAAATTCTGGTTTTGGCATACGGGAGGTGTTTTTAAATGTTGAGTAAGAGCAAATATTTAAAATTTAAAATTCTTTTAAATCAAAATTTTTAATCTGTTTTAAATTATTGGGATTCTTAATTGTCTCGGGCTAAATTATTTAATCTGGTTTTAATTATGTTCTTAACTTTTGTATTTATGTATTTTATTTTGTGCCTGTTCCCCGCCCTTCGGGAGTAGGGCGGTATATAAATCTAATGAAAGAAAGAAAGAAAAGAAAGAAACAAATTGGATCAAAATTCCCACATCCCTAAAATTCAGCTATTTCAGTTAATGCATATGCTCTTTTTAAAGCTGATGTTTTAAAGGAATAACATTTTTAATGCTATTTCTGGACATATAATTTATTTAATTGAAAAGTCTAGCTTTAACCCGGTAAATCCTTTTACCGGGATGTAACTATGAATAAGTATTTGGGGGTTCGATACGACCCCCGGTTTGTCCTTCTCTGTGGTTGTCTTTATATGTTGTGTTGTATACCCATATATAACTTATATTTATTCAAAAATTACACTATATGTTTTTTTATCTGTAAATAATTAATAAAGATCTATTTTTTTAAAAAAAAAAGTCTAGCTTTACGCATCTTCCACTAGAGGGTGGAAGGCTACCAGTTCTAGGCTGTGAAAACAGATTCTCTTAAGTTGGAAGCCCACGTTTAAAGTAATTCCTGCAAATGTTATTTAGTTCTTCGGCTATAGTTCTGAAAGTAGAATAGGATTAATTTTAAGCTTATTTAATCAGACGCTAAAGTCATTCACTTTTTTTTTTTATGATGCTAGGTTCCATGGTAACAAAATGGATTAACATAACAAAAATGAGCTAATCTTTCACTTAAAAGACTAGCATGAGTAGTAAATCGATATTGTTATGTATGGGGTCCTTGATGCTCTCTGAGCTTGGTGGCTTTCTTCCAGACGTTTCATTACCCAGCTGGGTAACATCATCTGGGTTATAAGGGAGTGGACTCTCAGTTTATATACAATCAGTCTGCTAGGAATACTCCCACCACTGACAGGGCAAGCTACTAGAGACCAAACCCCACTCCCATCTAGCACTGATGATATTACCTAGTCGGGTCATGAAATGTCTACAAGAAAACAACCAAGCTCAGGGAGCACCAAGGACCCTACAGACCTCTCCCTCCTCCTCCTCCTCTTTCTGCACTCTGCAAACCCTACTCCCATCCAGCACTGATGATGCTACCTAGTTGGGTCACGAAACATCTGCAAGAAAACCACCAAGCCCAGAGAGCCCCAAGGACTCCCCGCAGTTCAACCCCGAGATACAAATTATTCTCATCTATTGATAACACTATTAGGATACTATTTGAGGGCAAGCCCAGAATTCGTTTCTAAAGCGACCTTTCTTTTCAGTTACGACTTTACACCCATGGACTCCTCCGCGGTCTACGTGTTAAGCAGTATGGCTCGTCAGCGGCGGGCTTCTCTATCCTGCGGGGGCTCCGGGAGCCCAGACTTTGAAAGATCCGACTGTGGGCCTGTCCAATCCACACAGACTGCCTCCATGTACAGCAAATCCGGCAAAAACCACCACTCAGGGACTGCAAGTACTGTTAGTGCCACTTCTCCCAACAAATGCAAAAGACCAATGAATGCCTTCATGCTTTTTGCCAAAAAATACCGAGTAGAATATACTCAGATGTACCCAGGAAAAGATAACAGGTAAAGAGCCTCCGAATTCTGATATCTATACGATGTATGTTCACCCCAGCTGTTGATGAAATCAAATATTCATTGCCTTTGGGTTTTCAATTAAAAACCATATTTTAGGCTGCAGAATACGTACTTTCAGTTTGCAATTTACACCAGCGTACATGCTTAGCTTGGAATTTATCATTTAATGGCGCCGAACATTTTAGGGAGGGCGTTATAATAGAAGCCAGTGGTAGATTCTAGATTAACTCTATTAAAATATAAAAATCTGAGAAATAGTACAAGTAGTCTTTGACTTACAACAGTTCGTTTAATGACCGAAGTTACAACAGCAGTGAAAAAAATGACTTATGATCATTTTTCGCACATATAGCAGCCCCAGGGTCATGTGATCAAAATTCAGATGCTTGGCAACTGACTCATACTTGTGACGGTTGCAGTGTTCTGGGGGGGGGTGTCAGGTGATCCTCTTTTGCAACCTTCTGATAAGCAAAGTCAATGGGGGAAAGGCAGATTCATTGAGTGACCGTGTTAATAATGTAAAAGCCGCAGCGATTCACTTAACAACCGTGGCAAGAAAGGTCATAAAATGCCGTAAATCAGTAACTCGGTTGTTAAATTAATCTGGCTACCCCACTGACTTTTGCTTGTCAGAAGTTTGGAAAAGGGGATCGTCATAAATATGAGTCAGTTTGCCCGAGTGTCTGAATTTTGATCACATGACCCACAGGGAAGCTGCAACAGTCGTAAGTGTGAAAAATGGTCATAAGTCACTTTTTTCAGTACCGTTGTAACTTTGAACGAACCGTTGTAAGTTGAGGACTACCTGCATATTCCAACTCAGCACTGATGTTGACAAGTGTACAGTGTTCCCAAAAAACATCTCTTCAGCTTTGTTAAGGCTTTAAAAAATTAATCCTAGAATTACCACTGAAAACGTCAAGTCCGAAAATTAAAGAGTTTTGCAACTACTGCTTACGCTAAGGGTATATTGTGGAGTAGTTTTAAAAAAACGTGCCAAGGATAGAAATAAGTGCTGAAGTCTTTCCTGGATCTATTCTCCACATATTTATTAAATTCAATTTATTAATTCAATTTGTATGCCGCCCCTCTCCGAAGACTCAGGGCAACACATACACATACACACACACACACACACAAGGAAATAGGGAAATTAACATTCTCCTGCTGGCTTGACTTGACCCTTCTTCTCCGCATCTGTTTGTCCTGCAGAGCCATAAGTGTGATACTCGGTGACAGGTGGAAGAAAATGAAAAACGAGGAAAGGCGGATGTACACGTTAGAAGCCAAGGCCTTGGCTGAAGAACAAAAACGTTTGAATCCCGATTGCTGGAAACGGAAACGAACAAATTCAGTACGTGGTCTTACCACTTTTGCCATTTCCTAGATCTCTTGGTCCTTAAGAGTATTGTAGAACAGGGGTCCCCAACGTCCCCAGGTTTGTGGACCGGCACGCCAGCAACCTGTCCGCGCAAACAAACGAAGCCCCATCCGCGGGATGCAGGAACCACGTGAAACCACACCCCCTCCAGTCCGCGGAAAAACCTCTCTCCATGGAACCGGTCCCTGGCGCCCAAAAGGAAGGGGGCCACCGTTGTAGAAGAAACTGTTAATAAAAATCCAGCGGAATTTCCAATGAAATGTCCAGATCTAGAAGGAGACCCCTTTCTCTGTTCAAGGGGATCCAGTTTAACTTTATGGTCCCAGAGAAAGAGTAACACCGTTAGGGTTATTCCAGAATACACAAGGAGTAGATAATGGACCACTCCCGAATCTAGTCTAATCCTTGCTGCGCTTAATTTTTATCGTAGTTTCTAGAAGGCGGCAAGAAAGCCCGCAAGCCAACATTTGGCCAAGAGACTAAGTTAGTTCAGACTTCTGACGAGGCAGTCGTTCAGCAGGATGAGAGTTAAGTTCACTTCCTTGGCTCACCCCCCCCCCCCACATACACACACACTTAAATATATCAAAAAGGTAAAATTAGAGTCCCTGCGGATTTAAGTTGCCGCCACACTTAAATAGATAATGGCTTTTTAATCCATCGAGGCCAACAGCCTATATTTCTCTTACAAGGTGACATTGAGAAAAAAAAGTTGAGTTTTCTCTGTTGCTAAAAAAAAGGAGAGTAAACATAATTGGTCAGTCCACTTGCAGCTGTTGCTTTAATTTGACCCAAATCCAAGGAGGTGCTTATAAATACAGGGTAGCCCTCAACTTGCAACCACAATCGATGTTGCTAAGTGAGAAATTTGTGAAGTGAGTTTTGCCCCCTATTACAACGTTGGTTAAGTGAATCCCTGCACTAACAATCAGCAACATGGTTGTTAAGTGAATCTGGCCTCCCCCCTTGATTTTGCTTGTCAGAAGGTCGCAAAAGGGGATCACGTGACCCACCCCTCACCCCAGGGACACTACAGCCGTCATAACTAAGCGTCTGAATGTAAATCACATGATCACGGGGGTGCTGCAGTGGTCATAAGTGTGGAAAATAGTCATAAGCCGCTTTTTTCCAGTGCTGTTGTAACTTCAAACGGTCACTAAGTGAACTGATGTAAATCCAGGACTACCTGTAGTTGAAATTTCACCTCTTACCTCCACCCGATTGAAAGTTTTGGCTCCCTTATAGAGAACAGTCGTCATAGTCTGAAATGCTGCAGGTATCCAGTCCACTGGAGTGCAAGTTTTTTATTCTGTGTTTTATTGGTTTTCTTTAATTTAATAAGCATATTTTTTTAAAAAATATATGCTGATTAAATTCCAAAATTTACCTCACCAAATTCCAATCTCTCAAAGCACATGAATAATCTAGAAGATAACTAATTTTTATGCGTTTGTATGTTTAACAAATATAGGTAAAACCTGACTTTGCAACCCTGCCAGAATTGGCATGAATCATGCATATTGTTTAAAATACATGTAGTCCTTGTTCGTTTAGTGATCATTCAAAGTTATAACGGCATTGGGAAAAAATGCCATTATGACCATTTTTCACACATATGACCACTGCAGCTTCCCCCGTGGACACATGATCAAAATTGGACACTTGGAAACTGACTCACATTTATGAGGGTTGCACCATCCCCAGGAGGGGGGGGTCGTCACGTGATACCCCCCCCCCCTTTTGCAACTTTTCCGACAAGCAAAGTCAACTGGGAAACCAGATTCACTGAACTAACTTTAATCGCCCTGCAGCGATTCACTGAACAACTGTGGCAAGAGAGGTCGTAAAACGGGGCCAAAACCACTGAACAGCTCTCTCGCTCAGGGACAGAAATGTTGGGCTTCATCGCGGTCGTAAGTCGAGGACGACCTGCGATTTACTAAGAGCCAAACCTGCAGCGTGTTCTTTACGTCCGCTTCATGTTTTTGGCTGTAAGAAAGTTGAACCCAGAACACGTAATTTAATTCATATTTCCACGACCAAATTTCCCCTTGTCTTTTAACGGGTGTTTCTCATTTTGTCTTCCTCTCCAGGGCTCGCAGTAGCATCCAGATGGAATTCTAATCAATCCACGGTGATGGGAAGACACGATCAAGGTTTCGTGATTTGTTGTGGCGGTGTGACTATAATACACTGGCATCATTGGAGTCACTAGGAATGAAGTTTTGCTTATTACGGTAGAGCATTAAGCAAGCTAAAAGTATCAACATTTAAAAACAAACAAAAAAAACCAAATTGCCTTATATATTTTTTTTTCCCCTTCCAAACTACATTATATGTCTATCAGGTGTAATAGGCTTGAACATGGATATCCTGTGGTGCTAAGGAATAGTAGGAAGAAGCGAGGAGCTTTGTATAAAATGTTTTATTTTCTAAGGAAAAAAAAATGCACAAAAAAGGGGAAGTTTAAAACAAAATGTAACATCTGTTTATAGAACAATTCTTATTGCTGATTAATACGTATTGCACAAACTATGTAATTAAAACTACCAATTTTTGCAAGCTGGAATTTTCTGACATATAATTATAATGGACTTCTAGTTTGCCCGGTGCCAACAAAAATATCAGAATGCGTGGCAAAGCGAATAGTATAATGTACACTATATGTAGCAAATTGTTGTCTATACGGGAAGGTGTCACCTTTATAATTTATATTTTGGGTGTGATACACCTTCCCTCGTAAAATAGGCGGCTGCTGAGAAGCCTGAGCTGCATTGGAAAAGATGAAACCTGCAAGCAGATTGCATTGTTCAAGAGGAATGGTGCTTTCACAATACTTTTCATTTAATGTTAATTTTTTTTTTTCCCCCTATGCTGCGTATTTTAAAAAGATTTTATTTTGCCATAAGACGTCATTTATGGTGGGGACAAACCTTGCACTTATTTTCGGTGCAATATTTGCACTTTACTTCCCCCCCCCCTCCGTCTATCTAAAAAATAGAGCAGATATATATTCGATTAATGGCTACTTTTGCTGTGAACATTTACAACATAGCTTTTAATATTACTAAATAGTGTGTTTCTGTCAAGAAATCACAAGAAATTTCAGCACCTGATATGTACGTCTCTTACATGTTGCTCCTATGATTTTGCACACTGTATTCTTGTATTATTTCAAAATAAATTGTAAAAAATTATTCTTGTATATTTTCTCATATTATATAAAATATATGAAGTATCACAATACAGTCTTGTGAATTGATATTACTGATTGCCTAATTGAAGGAATGCTTGAAAACAAGGACTGGTAGAAATATTTTAATTACATTTCCAATTAGAACATTGTACATACAACATTACACTGTCGTAATCTGAAATATTTCATAAATCAACATAAAATATGTATATGTGTGTGTGTATAGATTATATTATGTATATTTTTCTTCTAGCCAGGTTTTCCCTACGTAACCAAGGTTTTTTGTAGCTCCAGCTCAGTAGAATCACATCTACTCGGTTCTGTACCTTTACAGGGAGGATACATAAGATATGGGTGTGGCCTACTGATGAAAGCAAACGAGCTAGAAATGGATCTATTTAGGTCTCCCACCTAGCAGTTAGAGCTTGCTAGCTGTTAGAAAAGAAAAAAGCCCAGAACCGAGTAGATGTGATTCTACTGAGCTGGAGCTACAAAAAACCTTGGTTACGTAGGGAAAACCTGGCTAGAAGAAAAACACACATAAACCCTACGAAGAAGTAAGAAAATTGATATATTATGTATGTATATACATACATACATACATACATATATATATATATATACACACACATATAAATGTATTTGTTTTCTCGGGTGTTTGTATGTAGGTCTTTGGTTATTCGGGTTTTCTCCCGCGTAAAATTGGAAGTGTCTTGGCGACGTTTCGACGAAGTCTCATTCATCATCTTCAGGCTAGTGTTTTCGGCTCCAAAAACTTTCGTCGAAACGTCGCCAAGACACTTCCAATTTTACGCGGGAGAAAACCCGAATAACCAAAGACCTACATATAAATGTATATATATACATTGTATGTATGTATGTATATAATATATACACACGTCTCTGTGTGTGTGTGTGTGTGTGTGATATTTTTAAACTCGAACAGTTGCGGAAAAGAAAATATTAAATCCCAGCGTATTTTTTTTCTGGTCGATTTAGGATTAGCTGGTTTTACCAACGCAGAAATAAAGCCTTTTCGAATAGAAATGTTTGATTTTTCAATTAAAACAGTAAAATATAAAAATACCATTTGGAAAAAAAAAAGCTGAGGGATGCAGAATGCATTGGAGGACGAAGGTCAAAAGAGGCTGTGGATTGTTGAGCCAGTTTGAGAGAGCTGCTACTCGTAGGAACTCTGGAAGTCTACCCTACGTATTGATCAGGGGCTTCCAGCGTTTTGCAGAAAAACCATTTATTGAAGAGAAGCCAATGCTTTCTGCAGCAGCTGCACCATTACGGGATAGACCGGGGCAAATTCTTTACCTTCTCTGCTTCTTACAGATTGGACATACGCTTCCAGGGCACCCCTGCTTAAAGAGAAAATATACTGGAATTAAACTTTCCCCCCCCATTATTATAAAACTAACAATACTGTAGCTTTCAAAGAAATTGGTTCTGTAGAGTAGAGTAGAGTAGAGGTAGAGTAGACGTAGAGTAGAGTACAGTAGAGGTAGAGTAGAGTAGAGTAGACGTAGAGTAGAGTACAGTAGAGTAGAGTAGAGTACAGTAGAGGTAGAGTAGAGTAGGGTAGAGAGTAGAGTAGAGTAGAGTAGAGTAGAGTAGAATTCTTTATTGGCCAAGTGTGATTGGACACCCAAGGAATTTGTCTTCGGTGCATACACTCTCAGTGTACAATGATAGTCATAGGGTACAAATATGCAATCAAATCATATCAATGTAGCTATTATTAATTCTTCACAGAAAGCCATTGTATTTCCAGCAAGTTTGGTTTAAAATGTACACCAATCTTATCTTCCTAGTCTGATCTATCCAGAATAGGCAAGGAAGATGAAGAGAGTTATCAAAAATGAAACTCTGAAATATCCCTAAATTAACCCCAAGATTTAAAATATGTCTGACCGTATTAAAATGAGTCGTTCTTTCTCTGCCGGATGGTCATCTAACCACCGCGAGTAGCGGGCAATGGTCCAGTCCGCCCTCTATAATTAATAAATAAAATAATAATAAATAATAAAATTTAAAATGCTTATTATTGACACAAATACGCGACGGATCCTACTATCAAATCATAGTAACCAAAGCACGAATCTATTTTGAGAAAAGCTTTTGAGTAGATGTCAAATAATATATTGTATTGTGATAGTAGTACTGGAAGATGGGTGGACTTCAACTCCCCTGGCTGGGGAATTCTGGGAGTTGAAGTCCACCCGTCTTTCAAGTTGCCCAGGAGTGAGAAACATTGGTCTCGAGTGAAGAACTGGTTGTAATGCAGCTTTAAATACAAACGTTGTCCCACGGAAGGCCCATTTTTTGCTGTCTTTTTATTGGTTTATAGCCGTGATGGCGAACCTATGGCACGCGTAGCCATATCGGTGGGCATGAGAGCTCAGCTCTGGCGCCAGCTGATTTTCAGGCCTTCTGGGCCCACCGGAAGTTGGCAAACGGGCCGTTTCTGGCCTCAGAAGGGCCTCCAGGGGAGTGAGGAAGGCCATTTTCACCCTCCCCAGACTCCTAGAAAGGCTCTGGAGGCTGGGGAGAGCAAAAAACGGGCCTTCCGGTCCCACTGGAAGTTAGCAACGGGGCCGTTTCTGGCCTCCAGAGGGCTTCTGGGAGGGTGGGGAAGGCTGTTTCTGCCCTCCCCAGACGCCTAGGAAGGCTCTGGAGGCTGGGGAGAGCAAAAAACGGGCCTTCCGGTCCCACTGGAAGTTGGCAAATGGGCTGTTTCTGGCCTCCAGAGGGCTTCCGGGAGGGTGGGGAAGGCTGTTTCTGCCCTCCCCAGACGCCTAGGAAGGCTCTGGAGGCTGGGGAGAGCAAAAAACGGGCCTTCCGGTCCCAGTGGAAGTTAGCAAACGGGCTGTTTCTGGCCTCCAGAGGGCTTCCGGGAGGGGGGGGAAGGCTGTTTCTGCCCTCCCCAGATGCCTAGGAAGGCTCTGGAGCCTGGGGAGAGAGAAAAACGGTCCTACTTGGCCATAAAATTATGAGTGTGGGCACACATGCGTGACCCCCCCCCAAACGCTCCCCCCGCTCCTGGCACGCGATGGCAAAAAGATTATCCATCACTCCTGTAAGGTACCTTAAGGCTTTCTGTGGGTTTTTTTTGCTGCCACAGCGTAACACAATTGTCTTTCCAAACGGCGAATCAATGGTTCCTGATGGCCTTATTCCATATTCAGGATTTATTCTCCTTATTTCTGAACTTGCCATCGTAACGATGTAAAAAAAAAAACCCAAAAAGGCCACTTTGAACATCCCACATTAACATATCAGGAATATTCTACTGTTGGAAATTGAAACGGAGCAGGAAGTGACTGAATTTTTCATTTTGCACTTTGCACAGCGGCTTGCTCCTTCATGCGCTCAAGTCGCTCGTCCCATAATACAAGCAGGCCTTGACTTACGACCACCCTGGAGCGCCAAATTTCTGGGGTTCAGCGAGACACGGGTGAAGTGAGTTTTGCCCCCATTTTGCGACCTTTCTCCCCCTCGGTTGTTAAGTGAATCACTGCAGGTGATATATTAGTAAGATGGTTGTTAAATGAATCCAACTTTCCCGTTGACTTTGGTTGTCAGTATGTCGCAAAAGGGAATCACTTGATCCCGGAACACTGCAAAACAGTCATAAATATGAGTCAGTTGCCAGGCATCTGAATTTTGATTGAATGACCATGGGGATGCTGCAACGGTCATGTGAGAAACGGTCCTAAGTCGCTTTTTTCAATGCCATTGTAACTTCGGTCACTAAGCAAACCGTTGTAAACCGAGGACTACCTGTATCGGGAACTTCTCCGTCAAACGCAAACTAGCATTGAGCACACAGGTGGAGAGAAACAGGTCTCCCCACATTGGTGTCACACAGGTAGTCCTCGACTTACAACGACACTGAAAATAAGTGACTTACGACCGTTTTTCACACTTACAACCGTTGCAGTATCCTCACAGTCACGTGATCAAAATTCGGGCGCTTGGCATCTGACTCATATTTATGACGGTTGCAGCGTCCCTGGATCGCGTGATCCCCTTTTGCGACCTTCGGACCAGCAAAGACAAAGGGGGAAAGCCAGATTCACTTAACAACCGCGTCGCTAACTGAACAAAGTTAGGGATTCACTCGAAAACGGTGGCTCAAAAGGTCGTACAACGGGGCCAAACTCACTTCACAAATGTCTCGCTTCGCAACAAACATTCCGGGCTCGGTTGCGGTGGTAAGTCGAGGACTGCCTGCATTTTGTAGAAAAAGTTTACATCCTCTCATTACCTGGAACGGGGATTTCAATTCGGGTGGCGCCCTCGTGAATAAGAACTGGATGACGGTGCTGTATGGAATGATGTCTCCCACCGCTGGGCTGTTGGAGATATGCTCGCTGGTCTGGAAGAGCATTGGTCTGAGGGAGGAGGAAGCATGACGGTGGAAAGAGATCAGAACATGGAGACTTTGGAACAACTGAGTAGCAGAAGGCTGATCGTGGTGGATGGCGGCGTTACCGTAGAGCTGGGCCGCAGGGGGCCCATTCTAGAAGACCTCCAAGGTCCCTTCCAACTCTGTTATTCTGTAGAAGCTAAGTTTAGTTTCCACAACTCTACAGCATAGACCAGTGATGGCTAACCTTTTTGGCGTCGTGTGCCAAAAGTGGGGGAGTGCGGGGAGTCACGCACGTGCGTGCCCACATCCATAATTCAATGCGCCCTGCCCCCCACGCATGTGACCACCACCACCCGTGCTCCCCCCACTTTTGGGACACGATGGGACAGTGGGCCTGGGGAGGGCAAAATGGCCTTCCCCACCCCCCCCGGAAGCCCTCCAGAGGCCGGAAACCACCATTTCCTAATTTCCGGTGGGACTGTAAGGCCCATTTTTCACCTTCCCAGGCTCCAGAGCCTTTCTAGGAGCCTTGGGAGGGCAAAAACGGCCTTTTCCACCTCCCCGGATGCCCTCCGGAGGCCAGAAACAGCCCATTTTCTGACTTCCGGTGGGCCCGGAAGGCCTGAAAATCAGTTGGCCGGTATGCGCACATGCACTGGAGCTGAGCTAGGGCAACACTCGCGTGCCCACAGATATGGCTTTGCATGCCACCTGTGACATGCATGCCATAGGTTCGCCATCGCAGGCATAGACTCATTGAGTAAGAAGGGACCTTGGGAGTCTTCTAGTCCAACCACCTGCTGAAGTAAGAGACCCTATATCAGGGGTATCAAACTCAAGACCCGCGGGCCGAATTTGGTCTGCGGGGTGCTTAGATCTGGCCTGCGGGGCTGCCCTGGAAACAGTGAAGGACCAGCCCGTAGTGCCTCTGCCAGCATAAACGGAGCTCGGGAGGGCCACCCGCCAGAGGTAGGATTCATTTACCTTCCCTACCGGTTTGCAAATGTGAACGCGTGCATAGTGCTCGCGCATTACATCCGGGCAGGTGGGCAGAGCATCCTGCAGTCACCACTACCGGTTTGCTCGAACCGGACAGAACCGGCTGAATCCCACCACTGCGCCCGTGCTGGCAGAGGGCTCCAGGAGACCACCGTGGCCAAACACGGAGCCTTGATGAGTGACATGGAGCTGGCCATGCCTACCCTGGCCATGCCCCTGCTCCCCCTGAGGTCAAACACAACCCGGCCCTCAACGAAATCGAGTTTGACCCCCCCCCAGTTCTAGAAGGTTCTACCGATGATTATCTGTTTCCAGAGTGTGACTTTTGCCCTTAATGACACTTAACTAATAGCAAACACAGCATGCCACCCTTTGCTAATTCGCTTGGGCGGGATTTCATACACCCTCTGTTTTCAAATGGGGTGGGTGATTGTTTGCAATAACAGCTCATTATTTTAATTAAACCCTCCTCTGCCACCCTGTTATAAATTCTCGGCTTCCGAGAGGGAAGAAAAAGGAGGGAGGGAGGGAGGCAGCAGCTCATTATCGCAAGAGCCGAATTTAAAAAAAAAATAAAAAAAAAATAAAAGCAAAAAAAGATACAGCTGAGCTGACAACTTGCATGGCAGAATTTCTCCGTGTTTTAGTCACAGGCTGAATAAAACCCGAAAGGAGGGAAATCAAAGATAATTGGTTGCTAATTTACATGTGATGCTTGCCAGAGGATTTTAATTAAAGCCTCCAAAAAGTGAGAAGCCACTGATTTTTTTTCCCGTTAACGAAAACAACTGACTCACAGTCTCAGCTGTTGAAACATCCCTTACCTGAATGATCTTAAGAGTTTGTAGGATTTCCCCAGGTCAGAGACACGTCTGCAAAGGGGGGCCACGGCCAACTCCATCTGCAAGAGGAAATCGTTCGGCTTTCATCTGCTAATATGATTTACAATATTTATACGTCATACATTTATGATATGGTTTATGTCGATGAAGGCATTTTTACGAGGACTATGATCATGAATTATCACTTATTCCTTGCATGTGTCCAATCACACTTGGCCAATAAAGAATTCTATTCTGTTCTTTTCTGTCTTATTCTATTCTATATTCTGTTCTATCCTGTTCTATTCTGTTCCATTCCATTCCATATTTTCTATTCTATTCTATTTAATAATTCTAATTCTAATTCTAAATTCTATATTCTGTTCTATTCCATTCCATATTTTCTATTCTATTCTGTCTAATAATTCTAATTCTAAATTCCATATTCTGTTCTATTCCATTCCAATTTGCTATTCTATTCTGTCTAATAATTCTAAATTCTATATTCTATTCCATTCCATTCCATATTTTCTCTTCTACTCTAATAATTCTAATTCTTAATTCTATATTCTGTTCTATTCCATTCCATTCAACATTTTCTATTCTATTCTGTCTAATAATTCTAATTCTAAATTCTATTCTATTCCATTCCATATTTTCTATTCTAATCTACTAATTCTAATTCTTAATTCTATATTCTGTTCTATTCCATTCCATTCCATATTTTCTATTCTATTCTAATAATTCTAATTTTAATTCTAATTCTATATTCTATTCCATTCCATATTTTCTATTCTGTCTAATAATTCTAATTCTTAATTCTATATTCTGTTCCATTCCATTCCATTCCATTCCATATTTTCTATTCTATTCTAATAATTCTAATTCTAAATTCTATATTCTGTTCTATTCTGTTCCGTTCAGTTCCATTCCAATTTTCTATTCTATTCTATCTAATAATTCTAATTCTTAATTCTATATTCTGTTCTATTCCATTCCATTTCATATTTTTTATTCTATTCTAATAATTCTAATTCTAAATTCTGTTCTATTGTATTCTGTTCTGTTCCATTCCATTCCATTCCATTCCATATTTTCTATTCTACTCTATTTAATAATTCTAATTCTATATTCTATAGAACTAGAACTCCCCATCTCCTAGTGATTGGCCCAAAGTCACTGAGCTGGCTTTCATGGATAAGGCAGGACTAGAATTCCCTATCTCCTAGTGATTGGCCCAAAGTCACCCAGTTGGCTTTCATGATTAAGGTGGGACTAGAACTCCCGGTCTCCTGGTTTCTAGTCCATTGAGAAGAACTGGTCTCTCACACAGGGAATTGTAGAGAGATTTTATCCATCTCAAAGGGAAACCTAGCTCTTCTGCCAGTTCTCCGAAGTACAGGCCAGTTCGACAGAAGCAAGATCCACTCGGCGACACCGAGCAAATCTTCATAACATCCGAAATAAGAAGTGCATTTGTGGATTAAAACCTATCGAGTTTGTTACGCCTGCTCTACTATAGGGTACACTTTGCAGAGAGTGCCACGCTAAATATCTGACACCTCTTCTGCTGAAATTCCCAGGCCATTTGGAACAATTTTACACTTCCTCGTTCTTGCCAGACATAAACGAGTCTATCACGCGTAGTGTGACAAAATTGTGTTATGGTGGCACGTTGAGCTTGACAACGTCTAACATCAGCTTTTTTAACAGCTGGCGACCGACAACCGAGCATAAAATTTAGCTCTTATCCGTTGGCGTTACGACGTCCCCGTAACGAACAATTCAACGGTATGTTCGTTTTTTTTTAAAAGCTCTTTTTTTTTAAAAGGAATGATCGAAACTTCGTCTCTGTATCTGCTCCGTTATTAACAAATAACGGTACAATTTTCAGAGTTTCGGATTGTCTCCGTGCCTCAAGCCGTCCTCCTGTTACGGGTTTGTGCTGCATTGCAAGAAACCGTTTTGCGACAAAACACACAAAACGTACACCAGGGGTGAAATGCTCCCGGTTCGGAGTGGATCGCCCGATTTGGTAGCGATGGAGGCGAGTGGTTTGGAGAACCGGTAGCAAAAATCCCTGCCCTTTGGTGGAAAAAATGCTTTTAAAAGTAAAAAAAAAGCCTCTGATGATCGCGTGGCTCAGCTGGGATCGTCAAAGGCTTTTAAAAGAAAAAAACCCTTTTTTTCTTTTAAATGCCTCTGACGATCCAAGCTGAGTTGCCTGATCATCCGAGGCTTTTAAAAGAAAAAAAAGTCTCTGACGATCAGGCAACTCAGCTGGGATCGTCAGAGCCTTTTGAAAGCATTTTTTTACAACCTCTTCGCCAAAGAGGTTGTAGAAAAAATGGTTTTAAAAGAAAAAAAAATTGGCCACGCCCACCCAGTCACATTATCCCCCACCCACCAAGCCACGCCCCACAGAACCGGTAGTAACAAATTTTAGATTTCACCACTGACGTACACGCACCTCTGTTGTGACTGGAATGTTGCGCGCGAGAGCCGTAGTATCTGTTATTAGAGTAGACACTAGAGTAGGTATTAAAGTAGATCGAGAAGTCCTCGATGTACGACCACAGTTGAGCCCAAATTTGACCCCTTCTGAATAGCAAAGTCAACGTGGAAGCCATTCACTTAACAACTACTATTACAGGTAGTCCTTGACTTACAACATTTCGTTTAATGACCGTTCAAAGTTGCAATGGTACTCAAAAAATGTGATTTAGGATCATTTTTCACACTTATGACCATTGCAGCATCTCCATAGTCACGTGATTCAGATTGATTTGGCAACTGGTCCATATTTATGATGGGTTGCAATGTCCCGGGGTTGTGTGATCCCCTTTTGTGACCTTCATGACAAGTAAAGACAATGGGGAAGCCGGATTCACTTAGCAACCATGTTACTAACTTAACAGCTGCAGTGATTCACTTAACAACGGTGGCAAGAAAGGTCGTAAAATAGAGCAAAAACTCACTTAACAAATAAATCTCACTTAGCAACATAAATTCTGGGCTGAATTGTGGTCATACGACAGGGACCAACTGTCTTAACAACGGCAGTGATTCATTTAACAACCGAGGCAGGAGAGGTCGTAAAATGGGGCAAAATCTCACTGAACAAATGTCTCACTTAGCAACATAAATTCTGGGCCGAATTGCGGTTGTAAGTTGAGGACTTCCTGCATCTTAACAAAAAGTAAAGACCAGAAGTTCTTTCATTGGCCCTAGCCAAAAAAATATTTTAAACTCCATCCCCAAACCTTTTTCATTTTTCTTTACGTATTTTTTTCCTACTCCCTCGAGGAAAATAATTCATCCAATTCCTCAGCTTGTTAGCATTATTATCGCTGTTCGTACAAGAGGCAGGATGCAAGTCTAACAAATATTACATTTCTGACAAATCTGGAATCTGTTCTCATTCCTGCCAACAACGATGAAATTACTTTTTGTAGTCAAAGAATGTTTATATTTTTCTTGGCTAAATTCAAATCCCCTGCCTGGAGATTGTATTTTTTTGTGCCAGATAACAGGGGGAAAAAAACCACAAATCTTTGATTTTCCTTCATCTGTTTCTGCCTCCATCGGGCTCACATTTCCTTCTTTTGATCGTACAGAGCCACCTGGCATTTAAAGGGCAAAATATTATTCCCCAACTAACACAACTTAAAATGCTCCAAATTACTGCCGCTGTCGTTATTCAACGACAAAGATCCTCATAATGAACAGGTCATAAGGTGCAACAATTCCTACATAATCCTCGCAGTATATATAAATGTCAAGGAAATGTCATTTAAAATTATCTCACCGACCTGAGGAAATCTTTTTAGTCCGGCCAATATATACTGTACCGAGGGTGAAAACTGAGCCGTGTATTATGGCATAAATGATAGTTATTGCTTTTCAGTTTTAGCTTACTACGTGCTTAAATATAATCATCTTTGTTTTGTATCTGGGGGGTTATAATTTGCTTATAATTTGCTTCCTTCGGACAGTTTCAATAAGAGGCTCCAACTGGCGCAGAGTGCGGCCGCGCGGGTGGTTATGGGGGCGACGTGGCGCTCCCATGTAACACCTCTCCTGCGCGAGCTGCACTGGCTCCCGATGGTCTTCCGGGTGCGCTTCAAGGTTTTGGTTACCACCTTTAGAGCGCTCCATGGCTTAGGGCCTGGTTATTTACGGGACCGCCTGCTGCCGGAAATGGCCTCCCAACGGCTGGTACACTCTCACAGAGAGGGACTCCTCCGGGTGCTGTCGGCCAAACAATGTCGGCTGTCGGCCCCCAGGGGGAGAGCCTTCTCTGTGGGGGCACCTACTATCTGGAACGAGCTCCCCCCGGAGATACGGAGGATCCCGGATCTACGCACCTTCCGCCGCACTCTCAAGACCTTTTTATTTCACCAGGCTGGTCTGGCCTAACCTCTCCCATTCTCTTTTTAATGTAAATTTTAATTTGTTCTTAACCTGGGGTTTTAAATTTGTCTTGGGCTAAATTGATTTAATTCGATTTTACTTCTGCTCTTAAATTTGTGTATTCTATGTGTTTTATCTTGTGCCTGTTCATCGCCCTGAGTCCTTTGGGAGTAGGGCGGTATATAAATCAAATAAAATGAAAATGAAATGAAAATGAAAAAAGAGAACCCCAAATGTATAAATCTGTATTTGTATGCATGTTTGCATATGTAGTTTTCACCGGAAAAAAATTCCATATTCTATATTCTTCAGCCCAGATCTACCCAATGCAAAGAGGAAACATGCCAGCAGTTTGGGAAGTGGCGTCAAGCTGGCCACACCCACCCAGTTGGCCACGCCCAGTGAGTGGTGTCAAGCTGGCCACACCCAGTGAGTGGCATCAAGCTGGCCACGCCCACTCAGTTGGCCACGCCCAGTGAGTGGTGTCAAACTGGCGACGCCCACCCAGTCGGCCACGCCCAGTGAGTGGTGTCAAACTGGCGACGCCCACCCAGTCAGCCATGCCCAATGAGTGGCATCAAGGTCCCTATGCCCGCTCAGTCAGCCACGGTCCAAGGTCCCCCCCCCCCGACTCTGTTAACTCAACCCTAACCCCCGGATGGAACCGACGAATCTTGTTTGGAATCCAGAGCATAGACTGGAAGCCAAGCGGAATTCACCTGTGCGAAGTCGGCTGCCAGCCTCATTTTCCCTCCTTCGCCGAGAGGCCGGAGCAGGCTGGCATTGCGGATGAAGACCTCGATGGCCCTCTGAGCGATGCCTTCGGTCCTCTCGTAGACAAAATCGTAGCATTCGAAGTGCCTGAAATAGTCGTTCATGATCCTGGAGATGAACCCCTGCAGCTCCTTCATGTACAGAGAGCAAGGGACGTCCGGCTTTCCCGAAGGAGGCAGGGACCTGCCCGACAAACGTAAGAAGAGGAAAAGATTCATGTGATGACCCGGGGCACGGCACAGAGATAACACAGGTGGCTGGCAGTTCAAACCACCCCTTTACTGTTCCAAATTTCCCCAAACGCTCCCACGTTTCTGGCATGTCCCAGAGTAAAGTGATCATACATACACACACACCTCAAGCAGCCTCTGGCTGCCAATAGTCCAGCCCAACGCTGTAAGCACCACGGCTGCAAAGCAAGAAATCCAGAAAGAATGCAAGGAATCCAGGAAAGTTCTGGATTCGGCACTCAGCACTCCAGGAATTCAGCGTTTCTTCCCGACAAATGCCCCTCCCCACAGCATCTCCTTAAGTCTCAGTCCCCAGGTGTGCTTTGTGAAGAGGGGCAGGGCGCTCTCCTCCCAAGTAGTCGGCTCAGTCTGCGCTGTTCTCGCCTTCTCTCCGCTCTCCATGCTCGAGGATCAGGAGGGGTGGTCCTTGCTCATCGCCTGAGCTCTGTTCACTGTTTAGCCTCTCTTGCTCATCCTGCCCCCTTTCCTCCCTGCCTACAAGCCATCCCAATCCTGAAAGGCCCTGGCTTGACTGGGCCTGCTCCTCCCCATTTTCCTCCCAAGCCAACGAAGCTGCCCCTTCCATCTCCGTCAGACCCAGCTCCATCTTGTCTTCCTCCTCCGCTGATTCAGGCTCCAACCAGGGCATGACAGTTCATTTCCTGTTCATTTCCACTGGAATTTTGTTAATGCCGCTAGTCCTTGACTTGCAACAGTTCATTTAGCGACCGTTCGAAGTTACAACACAGCCGAAAAAAGGGATTTATGACCGTTTCTCACACTTTCAACTGTTCCGGCATGGGCCCCCCCCATGTCACGTGATCAAAATTCAGGTGCTTGGCCACTGACTCACATTTATGGCAGTTGCAGTGTCCCAGGGGGAGGGGTGTCACGTGATTCCCACTTTTGCGACTTTCTTTCAAGCCAACTGAATGGGGAAGCCAGATTCCCTTAAAAGCTTTCCCAAATGTTTCTTATCCCAACAAGTATTTTACGGCCTTTCTTACCAAAGTTGTTAAGTGAATCACTTCAGGTGTTAAACTGGGAACATGGTTGTTGAGGGAATCTGGCTTCTCCCCCACCTCCCATGGAATTTGCTCGTCGGAAGGTCGCAAAAGGACACTGAGACCATCATAAATATGAGCCAGTTGCCAAGCGTCTGAATTTTGATCCTGTGGCCACGGCAACGCTTCAACGGTCAAATCGAGAGGAACCCACCACCTGTCGCACAAGCATGCGCAGGAGGATGGGGGGGCACATGGGGGATGCATGTGCATGCACAGGGGGCATGGGGTGCACATGCATGCAGCGGATGCGTGCGGGGGGCTGCATGTGCATGCTGGGGGGGCACATGCAGGGGGCCACGTGCACATGCGTGGGGGCAGGGAACATGCGCTGGGTCCGCACACACATTGCATTTTGGGGGTTCAGGCGCACGCATGCACTTTGGGAGCTCAATCTGGAAAAGGTTAGCCATCACGGATATAGGGTCTCCTGTTTGAGCAGGGGGTTGGACTAGAAGACCTCCAAGGTCCCTCTTCCAACTCTAGTTATTCTGTTGGTTACGCTGCCTGCGTTTCCGCAGCAAACATCTGCTTGCCTTCCATAATAGGCTGCAATACAGCTAGATTAATGTTTCTTTTGTGGGGGGTCGCAAAACCAACAGACTCTCCATTTTTCACGCGGTTTACTTCCTGTAGAAACTGTAGAGGAGCAGTTACTCAATTACCCGGAGAAATCCTCCTGATGCATGGTCATGATAATAGCTTCTATGGAGTCGCCCACCGAGTCCAGCAAAGGTTGCACGGCGCTGCCCATCAAACCATGGATTGTCTGGAAGGCAGAACCAAGGATAAAACCCAGGTCAGAAAGGAACTGCACACTTTCCAAGTTTCAAGGTATAGTTACTGTTAGGAAATGGTTATTTGTCTAACTAGTTGGTCAGGCAATATATAAACCAACAATGTGTGTTTGCAATCAGAAAGGTATTATATTGCTTTAAGACTGTATTGCATCATCCTGTATCCTGATTGGCTAAGCTCTGTAGCCAATGTACTTAAGGGAAGTCAGGATCATGGCTTGCGTGGATACTACACCATTTTACCTGCTTATTTGCTGTAACTCTCTACTTGATCTCTCTGCATGATCATAGCTACATGTCGCTTTCTACTATTTATTGAATGTTTTGATATTGAACTTGTTCCTGTTTTGAAACTCAAGAAGAACTGTTTTATTGTGTATGACTACAACTGGTAAGAAGACTTTGTACTTGAAATATCCCTGGATTGATCTTTTAACTCTGTTGATTGTTCACAACCACTCCCAGTCGCCTTTCATGCGTTTACTCGAAAGGCACTCTGCTCAATAACCTACAACATTGGTTATGAGCCAAGAATATCCTTAACAGTTACGTTAAACAAGCGGTCTCCCATTCGGAACTGTGGTGCACAAAAACTCCGCATTGGCGACAGGAAGGGCATCCCGGCACTAAACACTCAGCTCCATTCAGTTGCCCAGATTCCACCCTGCAAGGGATTACGGGGTCATTAAAAGAGGATGATATAAGGATTCATCTGAAGATGGGCTCCAACATGAGTCCCAAAGTTCAGAAGACAAAAACCTTATGGTCCCGCTGACCGACCCAGATTGGAACCTGTGATATAAGGATTGTTGCGTAGGGCAGGGGGTTGGAGAAGAAGACCTCCAAAGTCCCTCCCAGCCCTGTGATTCTATTCAGAAGCTCAAAACGACACAAGAAGTCCTTCTTTCCTCTTGTCATTGACCCGCGAGTTAGTTGGGACCGGACAGAAAGGAAGCGTGCTGTTCAAAGCAAGATTTAAATCTGACTTTATCATACACACCTACCTTCAAAGCAGCATGAACAGTTTCCTCCGAAGCGGTTGGAAATCCACTTTGGTTGGAGATCACCTAAGAAAAAATACGGGGGACAACGTTAAACGGTGCAGTGAGGTCCAAGTACGGCAAATCTTTATTTTACAAGCGGGCCACAAAAAGCCAGCTGATCCACCAGCTGTGCCGACGAGAAAAAATATGCTCGATTCACTTCTTCTCAATCCGATTCCTTCGGGGGATGCTCGGATATCAAATAGGGGAAATATTGGACAACGAAGGAGAAAGAAAGGAGAGAGGAGTAGCGGGTAAGATAGAAGAGGAGAGGGAGAGAGAGGAATGGAAGAAAGGGGAAAGGAGAGTAAGAAAGGATAGGGGAAAAGAGTAGGAGAGAAGGCTAGAGAGGGGGAAAAGAGGGGAGGAGTGGGGGAAAGGAAAGGGAAGTAGGGAAGAGGAAGGAGAGTAGGAGAGGAGAGGAGGTAGGGGAGGGAAAGAAGGAGAAAAAGGTTTGTTGTAAAATGAGGGAAAAGAAAGGGTAGAAGAGCAATCCCGAATGTAATCAAAATGCCTTATCTTTATGCTTTCTTTACAAAATATATATATATGTATGATCAATTATGGATAACAGAATGTACATTTACAATATGTGTATAAGAAATAAAATTTAAATTTTTTTTTTTTAAAAAAATAAATCCGATTCCTCCAAGAGGCCGCGCAGAGATGCTGTACAGGCAGTCCTTTGACTTAACGACCGCAACTGAGCCCTAAATTTCCACTGCTAAGCGAGACAGCTGTTAAGGGGGAGCTTGGCCCCATTCGATGACCTTGTTTGCCACAGTTTCAGTGGACGACTGCGGTTGTTAAGTTTAGTAAAGTGAATCGGGCTTCCCCGATGACTTTGCTAGGCAGGAGGTCGCAAAAGGGGATCGCGTGACTTCCGGGACACTGAGACCGTCATAAATAGAAGTCAATTGCCAAGCGTCTGATTTTTTTTGATCACGTGACCATCGGGTATGGTGCAACAGCCGTTAAGTGGGAAAAATGGTCCTGTCCCATTTTTTCGGTGTCGTTGTAACTTCAAGCAGTCACTAAACAAACGATTGTAAGTCGAGGATTCACTGTATCTCATTCTGTCAAGTGCGGGTGAAATCCAGGTTGTCCTCGCCTTGCGACCCACCACCCAGTCGTAAGTCATTGTGGTTGTCAATGTTTCAGTTATTATGGTAATTATTAAACCAGTCTTGTGGCTGTAACCGAATCCACCTTGGATATTTTTTTTTTTGGCAGATAAACAATTGGTCGTAAGCAGAGACGGTATACAGCCTGTTCAGACCGGTTCGCATGAACCGGTAGCGGCGACTGCAGGTGGGCCCGCCCCTGCCCACCCGCCTGGATGTAATGCGCGTGAACAAAGGGCATGAACGGAAGGCGTGCGCACGCAGCGACCATGCAGAAGTCTAGGCACATGTGCAGAAGGTGAGCCCGCGTGAGGGGAACCAGTGGTAAAAATATGTGAAATCCACCGCTGGTTGTAAGTCGAGGACTACCTGCGCAAAGACTGAGCTCCGTTCCAATGTTCAGAGAAACGATTTGAGAAGTGGCTCGGTTCACTTCAGGTGTCTGGAGCGCTCCGGCGATTAAAGCTCTCCTGTCGCGAAAATCTCCTCGGCACTTACTTTCAGAACAGACTGGTGCAGCTTGTAGAGGGAGTTCACGACCGCCACGTTCCTTCTCTGCCCTTCGGTTAACGGTCCGATCACCTGGCTGGCTTCTCCCTGCGTCGACAGCTGCAGCGAGCAAATGACAAAAACCGATTAATTCACTGGACGGATTTATACCGACTTTACATACTTCACTTCCTTTGCAAAATGGAATGAAGAGGGGGGAAAAAAGAATGTTAGGTAATGTAATTTTGAATTCCCGCCCTTCCCCCCCCAAAAAATCTCGGAGTTGTCATCTTTTTTTTATTTTATTTTTTATTGAAAAAGTTTTTCAAATACAGATTTTTTCCCCTTCCCCCCCTCCTCCCTAACCCCCCCTCCCCGTGGCTTCTCCAGAATAAAATTCAAATTAATAACAGATTATATAATACTTTACCATCCTTTTTGCTCCACCCCCCATATGCTGACCCTTTCTTTCTAACAATATTATTATATCCCCCTTATACTATACATTTCAAAGCAACATTCAACTGTAAAATTATATAATAAATCCTAATTTAGCATGGTAATGTAATTTTGAATTCCCGCCCTTCCCCCCCCCAAAAATCTCGGAGTTGTCATCTTAAAATAATAACAATAACAACAACAATAATAAGAGTTGGAAGGGATCCATAATAGCAATAGCACTTAGACTTAACTACTGCTTCACAATGCTTTATATCCCTCTCTAAGCGGTTTACAGAGTCAGCCTCTTGCCCCCCAACAATCTGGGTCCTCATTTGATCGACCTCGGAAGGATGGAAGGCTGAGTCAACCTTAAGCCGGTTAGGATCAAACTCCAGGCAGTGGGCAGAGTCAGCCTGCAATACTCACTGCGCCACCAGGAAGAAGAATGAGAAAGGGAATAAGAGAGGAAGGAAGATAGGAAGGAAGGAAGAAGGAAGAAGGAAGAAGGAAGAAGGAAGGAAGGAAGGAAGGAAGGAAGGAAGGAAGGAAGGAAGGAAGGAGAGGGAGGGAGGGAGAGAGGGAGGGAGGAAGGAAGAAGCACTAGCACTTGGACTTATATACCGCTTCACAATGTTTTACAATTCCTCTTTAAGCGGTTTACAGAGTCAGCCTCTTGCCCCCCAACAATCTGGCTCCTCATTTTACCAACCTCAGAAGGATGGAAGGCTGAGTCAACCTTGAGCCGGTCAGGATCGAACTGCTGGCAGTCGGCAGAGTCAGCCTGCAATACGGCATTCTAACCACTGCGCCACCACGGCTCAGTGATAACTTCCAGCGATACTATAGGCAACCACACGCTTACTTTTTAATCTGAACACCACCATTAAAAAGCAAGTATCACTGCAAGGTTCGGCCCGGGACGCTATTACGTCACCGAACTGGTTCTCTTTCTTCGGGAGCTGGGCCCTCCCACCCGCCCCCGCGTTATTCCGACCTTATATTTCTTCTTTTTTCGCCCAGCTGAGAAGTGCGGCAGAGTGGATTGTCCTGCCCCTACCATCTGGGACATTATTTGGGGTAGGAAAAAGAGACTGTACAGAAAAGGCAGAGCCGACTAAGATCGGCTCCTGTTATACGTGGACACAAATCAGTGGTGAAATGCAGCCGGTTCTATCCAGTTCGGGGCGAACCGGTAGCGCCGGCGGCTCCGTCCACCCGCCCAGATGTCATCAAGTCTCTTTTTTTGACCCTCTGCGCATGCGTGGAGGAGGCGTGCTCGCTCACATTTGCAAACCGGTAGCGAAGGTAAGTGGATTTCACCCCCGATACAAATACGTTGCGACTGGTTTTACAACTCGTAGGAAAGTATTATCTTCTGGGGGTCCTTGGTGCTTCTCCTGAGCTTGGTGGTTTTCTTGCAGACGTTTGAAATCAAACATCATCCGTGCCAAAAGGGAACGGAACCTCACAGTTCAACCCATTGAGCTATAAATAGCAACTAGCGCTTTGCTCTTGGGACGAGTGCAGAAGACGTTCTGATCACACTGTTTCCTGATTAAATTGGACACGCATTGATTGTGCATCGCAGCATGGCAGACTGAAGAGTCTTTCGTAATTCACCTCCTTTCAGGAGTCCCTTCCGCAAGCACGTTGGTTGAACTGCTGCTTACAGATTCGATCCGCGAGCAGAACTTTCGGAATTGATGGCCATGGCCTGCCTAAACATACCACCATCAGCAAGTTGATTCTTGTTCTGTTTATGTTCTGTTGTTCTGTTCTGTTCTAATCTACTCTAATTCCTATTCTATTCCGTTCTGTTCCATTCCGTTCTATTCCATTATTTTCAATTCTGTTCTGGGCCACCTATTCTGTTCTGTTCCATTCCGTTCCATCCCATTATTTTCAATTCTGTTCCGTTCTGTTCCATCTATTCTGTTCTGTTCTACTCTACTCTACTCTACTCTACTTCCTATTCTATTCTATTCCGTTCCATTCCATTATTTTCAATTCTGTTCTGTTCCATCTATTCTATTCTGTTCTGTTCTGTTCCGTTCTGTTCCATCTATTCTGTTCTGTTATGTTCTGTTCTGCTCTACTCTAATTCCTATTCTATTCCGTTCTGTTCCATTTTGTTCTATTTCATTATTTTCAATTCTGTTCTGTGCCATCTATTCTGTTCTGTTCCATTCCGTTCCATCCCATTATTTTCAATTCTGTTCTGTTCCGTCTATTCTGTTCTCTTCTGTTCTACTCTACTCTAATTCCTATTCCATTCCATTCCATTCCATTCCGTTCTATTCCAATATTTTCAATTATGTTCTATTCTATTCCATTCCATTATTTTCAATTCTGTTCTGTTCCGTTCTGTTCCATCTATTCTGTTCTGTTTTACTCTATTCTAATTCCTTTACTATTCTATTCTATTCCATTCTGTTCTATTCCATTATTTTCAATTCTGTTCTGTTCCGTTCTGTTCTGCTCTACTCTTAATTCCTATTCTATTCTGTTCCATTCGATTCCATTAATTTCAATTCTGTTCCGTTCCGTTCCGTTCTGTTCCATGCGGCAATTTGGCTTTGAGGGGCACAGCGAACACTTTCGAAGCATGACTTGAATGATCTCCAAAACCTACCCCAATCCCTCTCAAGAAATTGCAAGCCATCTCAGAAGACAGCCATGGCCAAACATTTCCATACTGTTGTCAAGGAAATTACATGGAGGATGAGCCCATGCTACCCCCCTCCCGGCACTGAATTCAGCTCTAGAGTGTCTTTCTTTGCCTTTATTTACAGAATCCTAAAATGTTCCGATCCTTTTGAGTTTCATGCTTGTGTACGCTCACTTCCTACATCTTGGGAAACATTCACATTTATTAATATAAAACGGGAGAACGATGAAATATATATATATATTTAAAAAACATTACATTCTCTTTTCAATTAAGACAGACTTTTATCCGCTGCAGGAGAATACAACGCTGGGAAAAATAGTAAAGAGGGTTTTTTTTGTTTTTTTAAACTTAAATATAGTGTGTCAAGGCAAACTTTAATTTCTTTTTTTTGTTCTTCTTATTTTCAGAGAGCACGAGGGGTTGCCAAGGTTCCATCCTTCATTTCTAGACAACTCAATTTTTGTGTTCCCAGTTCGACACATTTATCTGTGTGCAGCAGGTGGGCCCGTTAGTGTATTCCAATCCGCCCACATGTGAAGCTCAGCAGAAATAGCATCAAAGTAAAAGAACATACAGTACTTATATTACCACTCACACTGTGATCTAACTGCGGGCATAACACAAAATGAAGCAGATTTTTTCCCCCCCCAAAAAAAAAGAAAAGAAAAAAAAAGAAAAAGAAAAAAAAAAGCACTGTATAACAATTTGTGGAACAATCGTTCATTGACAAAGAGGCTGGATGGTTTGTTTAAATCCATTTGGATTCGTTATGAGCCGTGCTTGCCATTTTTGGAATATTATATAACAACTGTTCTGATAAAAAGAAAGCAAAAAAAAAAAAAAAAATTCTGAAAACCACGTCTTAGGTGTTGTGAAAAGAGGGGCTGGGGTAGGTGACATGACAGTAGCGTTCCAATATCTCAGAGGCTGCTACAAAGAAGAGGGAGTCAAGCTATTCTCCAAAGCACCTGAAGGTCGGACAAGAAACAATATGTTGTGGCTCCGTTACCTGAGCCTGTGTTATCGGCAAGAGAGGACTCCGAGAGTGAAGGAGAGGAGTTGGCAAGGCCTCCCTCTCCAGGACCCTCCTCTCTGGCAATGCCTTCGGTGTCCGCCGAAGGGCAAGAGATAGGGCCGGGGCCAAGCACGTCCACGCAGCCACAGGTGGACAGTAATGAGGGAGATGAGTCTTGGCTGGATCCTCGGCAGCGTCGCAGAGATAAGTACGTGCAACAGAAGAAGAGGCGTGCCCGAGATTAGGCTGAGTCATTGGACCACACCCCACAGGGTATAAAAGAGGGTGTGGTGGCCAGTTCAGCTCTGTGACAAGCAAAAAACGGATATCGGACGACCTTCTTTGTATTTACTGGACTTTGTTGATTATTATGTATTGGCTTTGTTCCCGGACGAAGGGAGAAACTCCCCCCTCATGAGTAAAGAATACCTGGCAGTCAGCCACTGAGTTGCTGCCAATTCTGATACCAGATAAACTGTTTTCGGCTGAGTTCTTTAACTGTTGCCTGTCTGTGGGGGTGCGTGTGTGAGACGGGGACAGAACACAATGGATGGAATCTAATCAACCTGGAACTAAGGAGAAATTTCCTGACATTTAGAACAATTAACCAGTGGAACAACTTGCCTCCAGAAGTTATGGGTGCTCCAACACTGGAGGTTTTTAAGAAGAGATTGGACAACCACTTGTCTAGAATGAAAGGTCTTCTGCTTGAGCAGGAGGTTGAACGAGAAGATCTCCAAGGGTCCCACCCAACTCTGTAATTCCCTTATTCTTTGTAGTAGCCTTCTTAGGATTCTTAGCCAGTGCGGACAACTTCAAAGCCAGCTATTTCAGACAGGGTCTTGCTTCCTAACCTGGGGAAATTTGGGCATGTGGAAATACCTCCAACTACGAGAGCCGTGGTGGCGCAGTGGTGAGAATGCAGTATTGCAGCTAACTCAGCATTCCCACTGCTGGCAGTTCAATTCTGACGGGGCTCAAGGTTGACTCAGCCTTCCATCCTTCCGAGATCGGTAAAATGAGGAGCTTGATTGTTGGGGACAGTGTGTTGATTCTGTAAACCGCTTAGAAAGGGCTGTAAAGCATTGTGAAGCGGTATATAAGTCCAAGCACTATTGCTCCTTCCTTCCTTCCTTCCTTCCTTCCTTCCTTCCTTCCTTCCGCCAATTTAGTGCTACCCGTTAGTTGACTTCTTGTGTAGAGTTTAACTGGAACTTAACATATGGTACCTATTCTTTGTGCCTGACAAATAGACTGTACTGGAGAAAATTTACCTATGTAGTGCCTAAGAGTTGACACAATCTGATGGCACATAAGCAAAGCAAATCAGGCCAGTCAAGAATGTCACGATCGGTTTAGGTCGGTGATGGCGAACCTTTTCAGTACCGAGTGCCCAAACCCGAACGTGTGCGCACCAGAGCACCAGAAACCCGAAGACTAGCTGGCCGGCACGCATATGCCTGTTTTTTGGCCATTTTTGGCCGTTTTTCGGGCCATTTTCAGGCCGTTTTCTCAGCCATTTTCAGGCCGTTTTCTCAGCCATTTTCAGGCCGTTTTCTCAGCCATTTTCAGGCCGTTTTCTCAGACATTTTCAGGCCTTTTTCTCAGACATTTTCAGGCCGTTTTCTCAGACATTTTCAGGCCGTTTCTCAGACATTTTCAGGCCGTTTCTCAGACATTTTCAGGCCGTTTTCTCAGACATTTTCAGGCCGTTTCTCAGACATTTTCAGGCCGTTTTCTCAGACATTTTCAGGCCGTTTCTCAGACATTTTCAGGCCGTTTCTCAGACATTTTCAGGCCGTTTCTCAGACATTTTCAGGCCGTTTTCTCAGACATTTTCAGGCCGTTTCTCAGACATTTTCAGGCCGTTTTCTCAGACATTTTCAGGCCGTTTCTCAGACATTTTCAGGCCGTTTTCTCAGACATTTTCAGGCCGTTTCTCAGACATTTTCAGGCCGTTTTCTCAGACATTTTCAGGCCGTTTTCTCAGACATTTTCAGGCCGTTTTCTCAGACATTTTCAGGCCGTTTTCTCAGACATTTTCAGGCCGTTTTCTCAGACATTTTCAGGCCGTTTCTCAGACATTTTCAGGCCGTTTTCTCAGACATTTTCAGGCCGTTTCTCAGACATTTTCAGGCCGTTTTCTCAGACATTTTCAGGCCATTTCTCAGACATTTTCAGGCCGTTTTCTCAGACATTTTCAGGCCGTTTTCTCAGACATTTTCAGGCCTTTTTCTCAGACATTTTCAGGCCGTTTTCTCAGACATTTTCAGGCCGTTTTCTCAGACATTTTCAGGCCGTTTTCTCAGACATTTTCAGGCCGTTTTCTCAGACATTTTCAGGCCGTTTTCTCAGACATTTTCAGGCCGTTTCTCAGACATTTTCAGGCCGTTTCTCAGACATTTTCAGGCCGTTTTCTCAGACATTTTCAGGCCGTTTTCTCAGACATTTTCAGGCCGTTTTCTCAGACATTTTCAGGCCGTTTTCTCAGACATTTTCAGGCCGTTTCTCAGACATTTTCAGGCCGTTTTCTCAGACATTTTCAGGCCTTTTTCTCAGACATTTTCAGGCCTGAAAAATGGTCCAAAAATCGGCCTGAAAATGACCCGAACAGCCATTTTCCAGGCTGTTTCCAGGCCATTTTCCAGTGCTCTGGTGCCCGCAAAGACCAGCTGGTGGTTTTCACGCTGAAAATCAGAACAGCTGGCGACAGTGCACATGCGCACAAAGAGGGCTCTGTGTGCCATAGGTTCACCATCACGGTTGTACGTAGTCCCATAAAAGTTTTACTATGACAGCAAACAACATCTTTATGTTCTAACAGGCAAGCTCGTAAGAATTATAGTAAATTGAATTGCCCCCAAATTAAATACAAGGCTGGAGCAGGGTGTGAGTGTACAAAACACAAACCAATTTTTTCGACCGACTTTTTTGTTCCGACACTCCTTCAAAAGAAACAGCTTACCTTTGTATCTTTTGAAGATAAAATTGATGAAAATCAATTTCAAAAGACTTGGCTAACACAGTACATATTCCACAGCACCCAAACATTTTTGGGTATGCTTCAAATATTAAAATTTTTAAGGAATGTCTCAGGATCGAAGAAATTCTTGAACATAAAAATAAAAAAAAATATGTTGGATACCGGCTGATTGCTTTGTAACCCGTCAGTTTCTCAGCCTTTTAAGAGGGAGCTGATCAAATTGGAAAGTTACTACTACCCGTATCTTCCCTACAACTGTTTTTCTGTGTTTCGCTAAAAATAAGATACCGCTTAAAAATATGATTAATGTGTGGAACTTTCTATCCTCTTAAGAAAATGCATTTCCTTGCGTAACAATCTGTTAAATGTTTAAGGCCAGAAAACTATTCGGAAATGAGAAAATGTGGATGTTATGATAGGAAGTGCTATTCTGGATGAAAACGAAGAAGCATCATAATCGAAGTCTGGAAGGTCGAGTCGACGTTCAGAAGGAACTTCACAGACTTGAGCAAGATGCAAGAAGAGAGTCTCTTCTCTTGGCAACTGGTTCATATTTATGACAGTTGCAGTGTCCCAGGGTCATGGGATCACCTTCTGGCAAGCAAAGTCAAGGGGAAAGCTGGATTCACTTAACAACCATGTCACTAACTTAACAACAGTGTCAATCCTGAAGCTGGCTTGGCCGAAGCCATCTTGGAGCTTCAGTGCTGCCACACTGGAGCTGAGGGATGAGGAGGGAGGGATTAGAGATAGGTGGGGCTGTCTAGTCAAAACAAAATACTTTCTCTTGGGAACCAAGGTCACACCTGGTCGGAGGAAGGAGGAGCGATGTCACCAGGCAACCAGACAGCGCCTTGATTGGACCATGTGACTGATTGTTTGGGGTTGAGGGAAAAACTTTTACTTTTAACTACGTGAAAACGGCGGGAAACTTTCAGAGTTGGTTTTCACCAATCTGTGCCAGTATGATATTTCCAATAAAGCTATTCTGTGAGGAATCCACCTGCCTCAGAATTTAGCTTGATATGGATCTATTACTCGGAATCCTGACAAACCGTAGCAATTCACTTAAGAATTGCAGCAAAGGAAAATTGTAAAGTGAGGCAAAACTCACTGGACGACAGTCCCGCTTAGCATTTCGGCTGCTAAGTGAGACATTTGTTAAGTGAGTTGCGCCCCATTTGATGACTTTTCTTGCCACAGTGTTTAGGTGAATCCCTGCAGCTGTTTAGCAACACGGTTGTTAAGTGGAATCTGGTTTCTCCCTTGACTTTTGTTTGTCAGAAGGTCGCAAACACTGCACCGGGGACACTGCAACCGTCATAAATATGAGTCAGTGGCCAAGCATTTAAAGTTTGATCACGTGACCACGGGGATGCTGCAATGGTCATAAATGTGGAAAAACGGTCATAATTCACTTTTTAAAGTGCCGTTGAAACTCTGAACGGTCACTAAACGAACTGTTGTAGGTTGAGGACTAGCTGTATTCCCAGTTACGTTCCACTGGAGTCAGTGGGGGTTCCTCCAGCTATGCTAATAGAGGAATTCCATAATAATAGAATACAGTTCTATTATTATTATTGTTAGGTTAAGAAGAGATTGGATAACCATTTATCTGAAATACAATAGGGTTTCCTGCCTAAGCAGAGGGTTGGACTAGAAGACCTCCAAGGTCCCTTCCAACTGTTCTGTTCTGTTCTGTTCTGTTCTGTTCTGTTCTGTTCTGTTCTGTTCGGTTCGGTTCGGTTCGGTTCGGTTCCGTTCCGTTCCGTTCCATTCCATATTCTATTCTATTCTATTCTATTCTATTCTATTCTATTCTATTCCATTCCATTCCATTCCATTCCATTCCATTCCATATTCTATTCTATTCTATTCTATTCTATTCTATTCTATTCTTCTGTTCTGTTTGCATCAGAAAGAGAAAATTAACCACAGATTGACAGAGATCATCTCCCTGTTTGCGACTTAATAAAAATTATCCAATTATCATTGTAACAGTCGCAATAAATGTGAACAGATTTTATTGCACTTCAATGGCAGATTGATGACGCTATGAAGAATACGAGAGATGATTAGTGAAGAACCGGATGCCAGTCTGCAAACACCGTTCCCTATTTAAAGGGGGTATTTTTAAGCAATAATGAGGCATACCACAGGGATACGATATAGATCAATACGGCCCTCTGGGGACGGTAAAATCCATCGCTGACAAACGTCTAACAAATAAAAGCCGCCGCAAACAAGATGGGAGTTGAATTACGTCTACGTGTTCAGAATAAAAGTGACACGATCCAGCAAGGATCAATAGAAAAAAGTATTCAGAAATATATTTGGAGCCGGTGACAAGAACAGCAAGCATTAATCTTCCAATCTAAAACTTTTGTGCCAGTTACTATGGTGCACACATACATGTATACAGAAATAATAAGAGAAAATAAACATGGCACTTTTGGGTCATCCTCCTCCTCTTTTAACGGCCCCATAATCCCTTGCGGGGTGGAATCTGGGCAACTGAATGGAGCTAATAATAATAATAATAATAATAATTTTATTTCTATACCGCCCTTCTCCTGAAGGACTCAGGGCGGTGTACAGCCTATTTAAAAACACAAACAAAACAACAATATAAAATTTAAAATAATTAAATAAATTGGCTCAGATTTAAAACCCCAAAAAATTTAAATACCCCAATTTAAAACTATTGTGTTGATAGTCCAGCCTGGCGGAACAACAGGGTCTTCAATGCGCAGCGAAACACCCGGAGGTCGGAGATCTTACGAGCTGAGTGTTTACTGGCCGGATGCCTTTCCTGTTGCCAATGAGGAGTTATATTCAGCAGATATATTCTCATGGTGCCCAGAGAGAGAGAGAAATATCTGCCTCTACCTAGGATCGAACTCACAGCCTCCTGATTGTGAGGCGAGAGCTTCACCTCTAGGCCACTCAAAACATGGCATTTTTGGGATGCTCTGGTCAAAATGTACCTTCTTCTACCTGAAACTAAAAATAATGGTGTCTGAAAATGGAAGAACCCGATGTAAACTTTATTTACAATTCGGCGAGGTGTCTTTAAAAGAAGTTGGAACAGAAGTTTATGAGCCCAGGTAGTTCTCGAATTACGACCACAAATTTTGAGCCCAAAATTTATCTTGTTCAGCGAAACAGCTGCTAAGTGAGTTTTGCTCCACATTACGACTTTTCTTGCCACGCTTGTGAACCACTACAGCTGCTCAGTTAGCCGTGGCAGTTGTTAAGTGAATCTGGCTTTCCCGTCATTTTGGCTTGTCAGAAAGTCGTAAAAAGGGGGATCGCGCCATGATCCCGGGACACTGGAACCGTCATAAATATGAGTCAATTGCCAATTTTGATCGTGTGACCCCGAGGATGCTGCAACGGTCGTAAGTGTGAAAAACGGTCATGTCACTTTTTTTTTAGGGCTGTTGTAACTTTGGGTGGTCACTAAACGAACTGTTGTAAGTCAAGGACCGCCTGTATTTGCTGTAGTAAAGGAACAAAGTTTTAGATTCAAGGAGTAACTTAAGCATGTTCTCCCACACAAACTGGGCCCGAATTTTAAGATATTCAGGATAAGCTCCTCTGCCATCCCACCATCGGAAGCTCCTTGGAGGAGAAGTTTAACCCTTTTTATTCCATCAAGCTGGCCTGGCCTAATCTTCATTTTCTCCCCTTTTCCTTTTAAAATGTAAATTTTAATTTGTTTTTAAAGTATTGGGGTGTTTTAATTCTGTCTGGGGCCAAACTGTTTAATTCGGTTTTATTCAGCTTTTAAATTTTGTATATATGTATTTTACTTTGTGGCTGTTCACCGCCCTGAATCCTTTGGGAGTAGGGCGGTATATAAATCCAATAAACTAAACTAAACTAAAAGAGGGTGTCAGATGTTAACCAAGATAACAGTCAGATGGGATCTCATTATGGCCTGCTAAGCCAGCTATATCAGTTTATTTAGCTTCTTGGACCATTGCAGGGTGATGTGGCTTCAAACAGCTGAGGAACCACAAACTCGAAAATCATTTCTCTTTTTATCAGCATCTCTTAAATTCTGAACAGAAAACTCCCCCTTTTAAGAGATTTAACAGATTAACAGAGTCGGAAGGGACCTTGTAGGTCATCTAGTCCACCCCCCCAAAAGCAGGAGACCCTACACTATTTCTGACAGAGGACAGTCAATTTGTATACCGCCCTTCTCCCGAAGGACTCAGGGCGGTGAACAGCCAAGATTAAAATACATACAATATAAAACTTAAAATAAGTTAAAACAGAATGAAATCAGTTTGGCTTCCCCAAATTTTAAAACCCTTTGCCCATAAAATAACCCATTAAAATTTTAAGCCAGCCCGGCTTGCTGAAATAAGAAAGTCTTCAAAGCTCGGCGGAAAGTACGGAGGTCCGGGATCAGTCGTATTCCTGGGGGTAGCTCGTTCCGGAGGGCGGGTGCCCCCACAGAGAAGGCTCTCCCCCTGGGGGTCGTCAGTCGACATTGCTTGACCGACGGCACCCTGAGGAGACCCTCTCTGTGGGAGCGCATTGGCCGGTGGGAGGTTATCGGTGGCAGAAGGTGGTCTCGTAAATACCCGGGCCCTAAGCCATGGAACGCTTTAAAGATGAGAACCAATACCTTGAAGCGCACCCGGAAGACAACCGGAAGCCAGTGCAGCTCGCGCAGGAAAGGTGTTACATGGGAGCGCCATGTCGCCCCCATAATTACCCGCGCGGCTGCATTCTGGACCAGCTGGAGCCTCCGGGTGCTCCTCAAGGGGAGCCCCATGGAGAGAGCATTGCAGTAGTCCAGGCGAGAGGTGACGAGGGCGTGGGTGACCGTGCATAAGGAATCCCGATCCAGAAAGGGACGCAACTGACGTATCAGGCGAACCTGATAAAAAGCCCCCCTGGCCACGGCCGTCATATGCTCTTCTAAAGACAGCCGTGCATCCAGGAGGACGCCCAAGTTACGAGCTCTCTCCGTGGGGGCCAATGACTCGCCCCCAATAGCCAGCGATAGCACCAGCTGGCTATATCGGGACGCCGGCAGCCAAAGCCACTCGGTCTTGGAGGGGTTGAGTCGGAGCCTGTCCCTCCCCATCCGGACCCGCACGGCCTCCAGGCACCGGGACACCACTTCAAGGGCATTGTTGGGGTGGTCGGGGGTGGAGATGTACAGCATTCCGCAGCCAGCATGGAATTCTGGGAGTTGAAGTTTGCAAGTCTTAAAGTAACCAAGTTAGGAGACCTCCTGCACTACAGCATCAATCCAAGTGAATATAAGATGCTGTTATGCGCACAAATCCCAATTATCCAACCTTATTTTCAGCTAGCCTAATGCGTTGGGCAAAGTTAGCCATTATGTGGAAAACATTTTTCAGCTTTTATAACGCTTTGCTACAGATTACCCATCTCATTATCTGGCGAGACCGGTGCCAACTTCTCAATTATTTTCAGCAGCTTATTGATTTTTTTTTAAAAAAAATTGTTCTTTTTTTGCACTGCCCTTCCCTCCGTCTCCTCCATCCAACCAATTTTTTTTTTTTTAAATGCAGGGCAGTTTTAAAACATCACGTAAAATAAGACACACCTAAACGCACGTAGGTTTTTCTATGTTTACCGTGTACATGTATGTGTATATGATTTAGATGACTTTATTGTCATTGCACTTCGTACAACGAAATTAAATGCCATCTTCAATGTACATTATACTTAAGAGAAAACAATATAAATAAAACACAAACACACATCCTTCACATGCTATACAACTGAATTAAAACCACCTGATACTGCATTAATATTGCACTACTATACAGTAGAATTCAATATAGTTAACTGCTCTGGGATAGAAGCTGTTTTTCAGCCTATTTGTCCTTATTTCTTTTCTTTTTTTATTATTATTATTTTTTAAAATTATTTATAATACAAATTAAAAACAATGGACATAGCGTGATATCTCCCGTTTGGCTCTGCAACCCAACAAGGCAGACACAGACTTCAGAGGATAATTAGAACTGCAGAAAAAACAATGGCTACCAGCCTGCCTTCCATGGAGGACCTGTGTACTGCACGAGTCAAAAAGAGGGCTGGGAAAATATCTACAGACCCCTCGCATCCTGGACATAAACTGTTTCAACTCCTACCCTCAAAACGACGCTATGGAGCACTGCACACCAGAACAACTAGACACAAGGACAGTTTTTCCCCGAACGCCATCACTCTGCTAAGCAAATAATTCCCTCAACACTGTCAAACTATTTACTAAGTCTGCACTACTATTAATCTTCTCACTGTTCCCACCACCCATCTCCTCCCACTTATGACTGCATGACTGTAATTTTGTTGCTTGTATCCTTACGATTTATATTGATATTGTTTCCTGATTGCTTATTTGTACCCTACGACTATCATTAAGTGTTGTACCTTATGATTCTTGACAAATGTATCTTTTCTTTTATGTACACTGAGAGCGTATGCACCAAAGACAAATTCCTTGTGTGTCCAATCACACTTGGCCAATAAAAAATTCTAATTCTAATTAAACATTTTCATCGAATTTTGTCATAGAATTGATACACTTCTTTATCTCTATACCAGGGGTCAGCAACCTGTGGCTCTGGAGCCGCGTGTGGCTCTTTCACCCCTCTGCTGCGGCTCCCTGTCCCTCAAAATATGCGTCACAGCCACCAATGTGCAACACCCACTGGCACGCGATTTATTGAGCTTTTCAAACCCCGGTAGGCTAACCATGGATAAATCCAAGAAAAGAAAAGTTTCAGAAGAAAACAGAAGGTTTAATTCAACTACATATGCTAATTTTATGGCCGCTGAAGAAATAGTCAGACACAGGTTTTTGTGGCTCCCGGTGTTTTCTTTTCTGTGGGAAACGGGTCCAAATGGCTCTTTTGAGTGTTTAAGGTTGCAGACCTCTGCTCTATACATATTTACACTAATTATCACAGTTTGAATACATATATTCTCTCATCCATATAGGTTGTTTTTTTTTTTTAATTTGATTTATATGCCGCCCTTCTCCGGAGACTCAGGGCGGCTTACAATGTGCTAAGCAATAGGTTAGGTTATCGAAATATAGGTTATTTCGACATCTGTTTCAATCGAATCTATCGTAACAAATTAGCCTGAAAACTTCCAGTTTTTTATTTGTCCCTGTTTCTATGTATATGTCCTATGCATATGTCCTATGTATGTGATATGTATGTGCACAGGTAGTCCTCGACTTACAACAGTTCATTTAACGACTGTTCAAAAATCACTTTGCTTGTCAGGAGGTCACAAAAGTTGACTTTTTGACTGCAAAAAAAGAGATCAAGTGACCCCCCCCCCAGGACACTGCAACCGTCATAAATACGAGTCAGTGGTCAAGCGGGCAAATTTCTGATCACGTGACCATGGAGACGCTGCAACAGTCCTGAGTGCGAAAAGCAGTCGGAAGTCACTTTTTCAGTGCCTAAACGAATGGTTGTAAGTCGAGGACTACCTGTATTTGAAAACAGTTAAATTTTTCTTTAAAAAAAAAGACTTACAAGTTGTTCAGACTTCACGCCAAATAACTGGATGGTCTTTGCCACGTTTTTTGATACCGCAAAGCTGAGGTTTACATCCACAGCTGCTACGTTCAGCTCGCTAGGAAAAAATAAATAAAATAACAGTAGCAAAAAAGATTAAGACATGAACAATGCAACCTCAAAGAACGCTCCGTTCCAAAATTAAAATTACTGTATTTTTCGGAGTATAAGATGCACCATTTTTCCCCCTAAAAGGGGATGAAAATTTAGGTGCGTCTTATACACCGAATGTAGCCCCGCCCACCCACTGGCCCCCACCCTTTGGCCTCTGCCTCGCAGCAGTTACCTCCTTGCAAGCAAACAGCAAGAAAAAACAGCTCCTTTCAGCTTCAGCACAGTCTAATTAGCACAAATTGATTGGATCAGCCTCCCGACTCTCAGCTGATTTGCTCTCAGCTGTTTTGCACAGGGCTCTGCTGCTTGCTGCAAAGAGGTAAATTGCTGGAGCAGATTTTTTTTCCCCTTGTGCTAATCAAGCTAAGCTGAAAACGAAAATGAAAGTACAGCAGGCTGTTTGCTGTTTGCTGCAAGGAGGCAAAATTGCTCAGAGGCAGAGGGAGATTTCTTTTTTTTCTTTTCCTCACCAAAAAAGGTAGGTGTGTCTTATACTCCGGTGTATCTTATACTCCGAAAAATACGGTAGGAAGGAAGAAGGAAAAAAAGGTTACGTTATATGTAAGGTACTGAAATTTATTACCAACACTCACCTTGCAATGATTTTAATAATGCTGTCCAGTTCATCAGCCGATGGAGGGTTGCGACCTCCGGAAGGAAAGACCAGGTTGATGGGATCAAAGAGCCGCGACAGCGATTTTGATAGATAGGCAGCTTCGTAAGGTTGCAAAGAATTCTTTAATGCTTTCTCCGGGCTACGAAGAGGGAGCAATTAACAAAGAGAAAAATATTTATTTTCGTTTTGCAAACCGCGCCTTAACACGGCAAACCCATCTGAGACTTTTGCAGAGAATAATGGCAATAGCACTTGGATTTATAGACCGCTTCACAGTGCTTTACATTCCTCTCTGTTGAAGGATTATTGTAGATTGGGAATAGTGTAGGAGAAGGACAGACAGAGACTGGGGGTGGAGTCAAGAGAGGAATCAGTCTGGAATCTCTACGTAGCCACAAACGGTTTAAAGTCCAATCCCTCTTGAATTCCATTAACATTTATCAAGTGCCATTTTAACTGGAACTTAACGTATGGTACCTAATTTTTTTTGCCTGACAAATAGACTGTCCCGGAGAAAACTTATCTGTGTAGTGCCTAAGAGTTGACGCCAATCTGATGGCACATAATCAAATCAAATCAAATCAAATCAAATCAAATCAAATCAAATCAAATCAAATCAAATCAAGAATGTCACGATCATTCTAGGTAGTCCCATAAATAGCAATAGCACCTAGACGTATATACCGCTTCACGGTGCTTTACAGCCCTCTCTAAGCGGTTGACAGAGTCAACCTCTTACCCCAACAAACTGGGTCCTCATTTTACCGACTTCGGAAGGATGGAAGGCTGAGTCAACCTTGAGCCGGTCAGGATCGAACTGCTGGCCGTCGGCAGAATTAGCCTGCAATCCTGCATGCGCTCCATGGCTTAGGGCCTGGTTATTTACGAGACCACCTTCTGCCACCGATAACCTCCCACCGGCCAATATGCGCCCACGGAGAGGACCTCCTCAGGGTGCCGTCGGTCAGGCAATGTCGGCTGGCGACCCCTCAGGGAAGAGCCTTCTCTGTGGGGGCGCCCACCCTCTGGAATGAGCTACCCCCAGGGATACGACTGATCCCGGACCTCCGGACCTTCCGCCAGGCTCTGAAGACTTTTTTATTTCAGCAAGCCGGGCTGGGTTAAAAATCTTTTAATTGGGGAATTTTATGGGTAAGGGGTTTTAAATTGGAGGAAGCCAAAGATAAATTTAATTTTGTTTTATAGTATTTTAATGTTTATATTGTATTTTTTTAAATTTTGGTTGTTCACCGCCCCGAGTCCTTCGGGAGAGGGGGCGGTATAAAAATCACTAGAAAGCAGGATTTTCTGCTTCCTAGCAAATATAAATCGCGTGGCACACTGATCGTTGTAAATACCGGTTCAGGCAAACCGGTAGCTTTTTTTTTTTACTACCGGTTTGCCCAAACTGGTAGCTTTTATTACTACCGGTACGCCCGGATCGGTGCGAACCGGTAGCATTTCATCCCTGCTCCCTAAGCTTCAATCTGCTTCCATTCAAACTGGCCAATTCTAATGACTTAACGACAGTAGCTTCACTGCCTTTGTTAACAGCAAACCCAATTTCTATTTATAAACATCACTTCTGCGCTACGGAATAATGATCTAATTCATTGCAAGGAATCTGAAGTCTGAAATATTCTGTTGTCTAATTACAGACGGAAGCGCTCGTACTCATAATCGTGTTTCTTCTGCATGAATAGGTCCTGCGTATCGTCATCTATTTGAAGAAGTTCGGATAAAGGCTCAGCGCTGCCGTTCGCAATCACGTTTCTCTGAATGCTTTCGCTGTATTGCTGAAGGCGCTTCCAGAAATCATTATACAGCCGCAGTAATTTAGGATATTCGCCTTCAAAAGCCTGTTTCAGAAACATGGACGCTGAAAACCAAAACAAAAAGAGACCGTACAGATGTTATTCAAATGGTTATAACTTTTTCATGCTGTGATATTTAAAACTGGCACCATACAGGCAGTCGTCGACGTACAACCCATTCATTTAGTGACCGTTCGAAGTTACAATGGCACTGAAAAAAGTGACTCGTGGCAGTTTTTCACACTTACGACCGTTGCTGCATCCCCATGGTCACCCGATCAACATTTGTAACTCTTGGCAACGGGCTCGTATTTATGACCGTTGCAGTTTCCCAGGGTCATGTCATCAAACTTTGGACACTTGGCAACTGGCATGTACTTATGACGGTTGCAGTGTCCTGGGATCATGCAATCACATTTTGTGAACTTCTGACAAGCAAAGTCAACGGGAGAAGCCAGATTCGCTTAATAACCCTATTACTAACTTAGCAACTTCAGTGATTCACTTAACCACTGTGGCCCGGAAGGTCATAAAACGGGGCAAAACTCACTTGTAACAACTGTCTTACTTAGCAACAGAAATTTTGAACTCAATTGTGGTCGTAAGAAAAGGACTATCTGTATAGAAATTCAATACAGCTAGTCCTCGACTTATGGGAAATCGCTTAGTTTTTGAAGTTACAACGGATCTCCTCAGGGGTGAGCATTTGAAGTTACAACGGATCTCCTCAGGCGTGTGTACAACCCAGATTCGAAGTTCTCACAGTTGTCCCCACCCTCATGATCACATGACCACACTTCAGGCATGTGAGGGACCATCTCTTGCCAGTCATGTCTACCCAACCCACTAGAGCGGGGAGGCATGGAATGTTGCGTGTCCCGTCCCCTAAGGCGATACATCTGATGGGACCCAGAAGAAGGGCCTTCTCCATGGTGGCTCTGGAACATCATCTCCCCAGAGATTAAAACGGTCCCCACTCTAGCCCTCTTTTGGAAGGCCCTGAAGACCTGGATCTGCCAGCGGGCCTGGGGAACCCAGAGTGGGTTGGAGCCCATTAAATGGCTCGTATAATGTGTTGTCGCCAGAGCGGGGCGTTATTATTTTACTAATTTATTATTTTATTATTTTTTCTTTTTTATTCTTTTTATTTCTTTTATATGGTTTTTATATCTGTGTAAGCTGCCTTGAGTCGCCATGTGCTAGCAGGCGGTAAAATAAAATAAAATAAAATAATAAAATAAAAATAAAATAAAATAAATAAATAAATAAATAAAATAAGAAATAATAATAAAATAAAAAAATAAAATAAATAAAAAATATAATAAAATAAAATAAAATAAAATAAACATATAAAAATAAAATAAAATAAAATAATAAATTAAATTAAATTAGGTATAAGTATAATTTTATTTCTATACCGCCCTTCTCCCGAAGGACTCAGGGCGGTGTACAGCCTATTTAAAAACACAAGACAAACATCAATTAAAAATTTAAAATTATTAAATAAATTCGGCTCAATTTAAAACCCCAGAAATTTAAAATACCCCAATTTAAAATTATTATGTTGATAGCCCGGCCTGGCGGAACAACAGGGTCTTCAGTGCACAGCGAAATACCCGGAGGTCGGTGATCTTACGTTTTTCCGGGGGCAGTTCATTCCACAGGGCTGGGGCTCCCACAGAGAAGGCCCTCCCCCTGGGTGTCGCCAGCCGACATAACTTGGCCGATGGCACCCTGAGGAGACCCTCTCTGTGGGAGCGAACTGGCCGGTGGGAGGCTAATGGTGGCAGAAGTCGGTCTCGAAATTAAATAATAAAACAAAATTAAAATAAAATAAATAAAATAAATAAAATAAATAAAATAAATAAAATAAATAAAATAAATAAAATAAATAAAATAAATAAAATAAATAAAATAAAAATAAATCAAATATCAGGAACCATCTACATTTACAAGCATTTGCAGTGCCCTAGAATCATCTAACTGGGTTTGTACGAGTTTCGCCCAAACCCAGCATTGTCGGTTTTCGGCAAAACTGACCCATCGTGAATCATGGCTTCACCTGACAACTGCAGTGGTTGTTTTACAAGCACGGCAGCCTGAACGATGTCGACAAAAAAAGGGGGGGGGCATAAAACCGGGACGGCCACCTGGGCGAGTCAATTTACGACCTACACATTCGTTTTACGGCCGTAATGGGCAGGCTCCAGTACAGTCGTAACTCAAGGACTCCTTGTACTTTTTAATAAAGAGCTGTTTCGACAACAACAGATGGAAGCCTTCGTTTGAGGTATTGTGCTCTGGAGAAAATGCTGTACCTTTTACCTTAGCAATGGCCATAACGGCAGAAATATCCAAAGAAATTCCCGCTGTGACTTATTATTGACTTTTATGTCCCTTTTACGAGTCTAATCAAATAGAAATGAATCGCAGGCTGGATGCCCTGATAACCCTACTTTTTCTCTGCTCCACAATTTCACTTTTGTATTTTCGGCGTCACATCACTTCTTACCTCAATAAGATCCCAGGCTTGAAAAAGCAAAAGATGATTTAATTGGTAGGGTTAACAATGGGAAGGTATTGTTTGTCTAACAATACCTTGCCCTAGTTAGACTTACTGCTGGATGAGGTAAGTTACGCAAGAGAGCTGTTTTTATCCCGTTCAATTCAGAAATGCCCCAGAAAAATATATTTATTTCGCCACCGAGTGATTTCTTTAGACGTCAGTCGCTTCTTCAAGAAGTACATATTTTGAATGGCGGTGTCGAATTTATTAAATTCTTACAGGTTTGGTTTTTTTTTATAATTTTGCAATATATATATTTTCCTTCAATCGTCAATACTTTAAAAGTCGCAACGTTAACCCGTGACAGACTTGAGAATAAGCAAAATATAAAAAATGTAATGCATCTCATACACATAATATTCTTACAACAGGGACAGGAAGTTGCAGACAATAAACCGGCTTTCAAAATATCAGACAGCCAAACGTAACGCAGACAGATTAATGCATCTTTTTTTTTTTTTTGTGGGGATCCTTGGTGCTCTCTGAGCTTTGTGGTTTTCTTGCAGATGTTTCACTGCCAGCACTGATGATGTTACCTAGTTGGGTCATGAAACGTCTGCAAGCAAACCACCATTTCCAAGACCATTTCCACCAACACGGACTTGTTGTGGCTCCGTTGCCTGAGCCTTGGCTATCGACAGATGCAGACTCTGAGAGTGAGGGAGAGGAGTTGGCAAGGCCTCCCTCTCCAGGACCCTCCTCTCTGGCAATGCCTCCAGAGGACACCGAAGGCCAAGAGATAGGCCCAGAGCCAAGCACGTCCCCGCAGCCACAGGTGGACAGCGATGAAGGAGATAAGTGCTGGCTGGATCCTCGACAGCGGTGCAGGGAGAAGCATGCGCAGCAGAGGGGAAAGCATGCCAGAGATTAGCTGAGTCACTGGACCACACCCCACAGGTATAAATGTGGGTGTGGTGGCCGGTTCAGTTTGTGACGAGCAAAAACTAGAAATAATCCATGATCTCTGCGTTACTGGACTTCTGCCTGCCTTGTCGGACTGCATTTGGACTAATCCTTGTATTGATGAAACTTTGCCTGCTTTATCGGAATGCTTGCAGTCTAATCTTTGTTTTGTGTGAATAAAGTCTGAATTGGCAGCTAGCCACTGGGTTGCTGCCAGCTTTATCTTCAAAGACTTTGTCGTGTGGCTTATTAACTCCGGGCCATCTGTGGGGGTGCGTGTGTGGGACGGGGACTGAACAGGACTGTTGTGACCCGCCAGCGGCCTGCGCGGATCGTGGCTGATCCTGACGAGGAGGAGGCTGGTGTGGGGTTGCGCCAGCAGCCTGCGCAGCCGGCGCTCGCGTCGGACAGCGAGGAGGCTGAAGAGGATGTGGTGCCAGAGGCAGAGACTCAGCCAGGGCCTTCAGAACCTCCAGAGGCTCCTTCAAGTGGAGAGAGCGAAGTGGAGGAGCCTTTCCTCAATGCTCGAGCACGCAGGGCTGCCAAAAGGCAGGAGTGGCTACTCAGGAGGAGGAGGTCTACTCGAGAGTAGGACTTGAGGATAATTGGTCACTCGCTTAGCCTATTTAAGTTGCACACAGCTAGTGTGTTCTTGCTGGAAACAACTCGTATTATTATCAAGAGTATTTTGGTTTATCATATCTTGTTTTCTGGGCTGGTTGCCAACCTTTGCTCATCTTGTTTATTCTTGCTACTTAATAAATTTGATAAGGACCGTTGGTATGTGTCAATATCCTCGGAAATCCGGAGCTGGGGCAGAACACGGACAGGGCAAGCCACTAAGAATATAAATTGAGAGCAAACCCAGTGGTGGGATTCAGCCGGTTCGGGCCGGTTCTAGCGAACTGGTAGTGAAATTGCTGGGTGGCGCCTCCCTTCCAGGCCCCTTCCAGGAGTCCTCACGTGCCCCATTTTGGCTCCTAGGTAAGTGCAGAAAGGCCTACTAAGCCCAAAAAGGGGCCAGGGGTGTGCGGTGCCCCCACACAGCCCGTTTTTGCTCCCAGGAGGCTGCAGGGAGGCCTACTAGGCCCAAAATGGGGCCCGGGGGGGCAGCATGTCCCCCTGTGGCCCGTTTTTGCTCCCAGGGGGTTGGAGGAGGCCGAGTGGTGCCTGTCCCACCCCTCGGCCACGCCCACCATGGCCATGCCCACCCAGCCGGTCATTAGGGCAGAGAAGTGTTTGAATCCCACCATTGAGCAATATTTGAATCCCACCATTGAGCGAACCTCACTCCTTACAAGCACACCTCACTCCTTACTAGCGCTGATGATGTTACCTAGGTTGGTAATGAAACGTCTGCAAGCAAACCACCAAACTCAGAGAGCCCCAAGGACCCCACGGTTTAAATATTCTCTACAAATATTCTCTTCTATCGACGTTTTTTTTCTCTATATACATTTTTTCTAATTACCGTCACATTTGGAGAATATTATTACTAATAAGCTGCAGCGCAAAACTGGCAGTTCGATTTCCACTAGCAGTAAAAATACAAGTAGTCCCTGACTTACAACAAACGGCTCACTTAGTGACCGTTCGAAGTTGCAATGGAACTAAAACAAGGTGACTTATGACCATTTTTCACACTTATCACCCCCCCTCATGCAGCATTCTTGGGGTCACGTGATCAAAATTCAGATGCTTGGCAACTGGTTCCGATTTATGACGGTCGCAGTGTCCCGGGGTCATGTGATCCCCTTTTTGCAACCTTCTGATGAGCAAAGTCAATGGAAAGGCCAGATTCACTTAACAACCATGTTACTAACATAATAACTGCAACGATTCAGTTAACGGCTGCAGAAAGAAAGGTCGCAAAAGGGGGAAAAACCCACTTGACAAATGTTTCACTTAACGACAGAAATTTTGGGGTCAACTACGGTCGTAAGTCAAGGACTAGCTGAATGTAGACAGAGATTCAAGAGATAGTAATAAAACACTCGAAAAAGCTGGGAAGGCAGATGTGGCTTCTGGAATTCTTCCTTACTCTATACCAGATGTGGCTGTAGATATTTTCTTCGGTGTAACAAAGTACTGTGTATTTCTACTTCTCCCTTGGGTTGCATTTACGTGTGTTTGTATACTTGTGTGTGCAATGAGCATCCAGGGCAGGCTGCAAACTCTGGATTGTATGAATAGAAATAACAGGAGCTTGGAATGGTGCAATCATCAGCTTTTTGATCCATTGCCCAACTGCCTCTCCTATAGAAATTACACAGACTTTTTAAAAATATTTTTCTCCACAGCCTCAAGCCAGATGAGGCCTGTTTTAAAACCCCCTAGCTTATTCCTCCAGAAACCATTTTGTCCCATTCTGTTTGGTTTTCAGAAAGTTATCCTGTTGAAGGACAGACGGACCAATCAGAAGTGCGCTTCACATATTGTAACAACCGGTTCGCCTAGTACCGGAAATGCAAGCATGCGCCATCTGCACATGTGGTATCACAAAATATGGCAATTTGCTAACGTGCACTGTCCAAGCATGTGTGCGATGTCAAAAATACAGTGATATAGGATGGGATTGTGCCCGGGCGGGCGGGGGCGCCACCCTCAGGTCGCCACTACCGATTCGCCCGAACCTGTACGAACCGGCTGAAGCCCATCTCTGGGACCAACAGAGAAACAGAATCTCTTTCTCTAAAATCTTTCCAAAATTCCATTTTTGTTGGAAAGAATAAAAACGGGCATAGGGGAAATTTATCAGGAGGTACTTCAGATTAAATTGCAGATGGAAACTGCATGCGTTCACGTGTTTTCTCTTTAAAACCAATGCTGAGGAAAAGAAATGATGTTATTAAACAAGAGCTATGTGGAACTCTTTCAAATTCCATTACCGTTAAAGCTTATCTTCTGATCCTTTCCAACTTTGTAATAAAATACAACGGCTGCTGTACCACAAAGTATTTTGTTCCGATTTAAAACAAGGAATAACTGAATCTGTGAAAAGCTGCTATGATGGTCCTTGACTAACAAGGGATTGTTTTGTGACTGAGCTGAAAAAAGCGAGTTATGAATGTTTTTCACACTTATGACCGTTGCAGCATCCCCAAGGTCACGTGATCGAAATTCGGACGCTTGGCAACCGACTCGTACTTACGACTGTCGCAGTGTCCAAAGGTTATGTGATCCCCAGTTGCGATCTTCTGACAAGTGAAGTCAATGAGGAAGCCAGATTCACTTAACAACCGTGCTACTAATTTAACAAGGGCAGTGATTCACTGAACGTCTGTGGCCAAAAAGTTCGTAAAATGGAGCAAAACCCGCTTAACAACTGTCTCGCTTAGCAACAGAAATTTTGGGCACAATTCCTTTCCTTTTTTTTTTTTTTTTTTGAATCCTTCATAAATATATCGTAATAAATATGTATTACTATTAGAATTACATAGGTTGGCTAATTATTTTACAAGTAGTGTAATGGACACTAGAATAACATTTCAATACAAATAGATATGAAGAATGGAATAAGGGAAATAAGAGAAGTATGAATAAGAACGAAACAATAAGTGAAACTAAAATTTGAGATATTAAAAATGCATAAAAACATGATTAGCAGTGAAATATTAGAACTAAAAAATGGGTGATTAGATAATGAAAGAATATATTTCAATATACATATGTGTATTAATACAATAGATTGTGATTGGTACTAGGAGTGTATACTGAGGCAATGAATAATGAAAGATTGAAGGATGAATTTTTGATATAAATTGATGTGACGAGTTAACTAAAGGAAGTGGGGGAAAAACAAGTCTTTGAATATTATAGCGATATTGGAAGGGAAAATAAAATAAAATAAAATTGAGATAGAAACAAGAGGGGCATAATAATAAATATACTGCTCAAAAAATAAAGGGAACACAAGCAGAAGACATCCGAGATCTGAATGAATGAAATAGCCTTATTAAATACTTTGTTCATTACATACAGTAGTTTTGTGTTCCCTTTAGTTCTTTGAGCAGTGTATAAACTACTATATGTAACGAACAAAGTATTTAATAAGGTTATTTCATTCATTCAGATCTCGGATGTCTTCTGCTTGTGTTCCCTTTATTTTTTTGAGCAGTGTATATAGATATAGATATATTGACATGAAGGTATATGAAAGAACAAAAGGAAGGTTTAGAATTAAAGGGTGATAGTAAAAGATGTGTATACGAAACTATAAAAATGAAATGTAATAACTAGGAGTAATAACATTATGTTTATTGTACTGAAATGTATGATACCCAGATAGCACACTATTCACACATTGATATGTATAAACAATATAAAATTTAAAAAACTTGGGGGAAAAAAAGAAATTTTGGGCACAATTGTGATTCTAAGTCAAGGACTGTCTTCGTTTATATGGCAATAAAATACTTGGGATCTGCTAGAAAGGTGGTCTTGATTTGAACATAAAAACACATACTTCTCTTTCCTTAGGAAGAGAATTAATATTTAATTCAAATATTTCAAATATTTAAGCAAAACCTTACCTCAGTGAAGCTGTACCTTTAAAGAGTGCACGGATCTTGCCTTGAATAAGTCAAATTCTTTTAAGGAGAGTCAGCCTATATTAGCATTAGGAATCTAAATGCACTCAGATTTCAACTTAGATTATGCTCAAAGTGTCCGTGGAAATACTCAATCATCCAGGGTTGTCCCAAAGGTGCTTTTTCCAAAAAGCAACTGAATTTTCTTGGGTTTTTTTAGTTTGAAAATGTTTCCCTTCTGACCCAAGAGAGAAAACAACCACTTTCCTGCTTGCTGTTCAGGTAGTCCTTGATTTATGGCAGAGGTGGTATTCAGATGGTTCAGACCGGTTCGCGTGAACCGGTAGTGGAAATTTTAACTGGTTCGCCGAACCGGCAAATACCACCTCTGGCTGTTTGCTCTGTGTGTATGAGGCTGAGAAGGAGGAGAGAAGCAGCCAGGTTGAATGCTGGAAGACTGGGCCAAACTTTTCTGCCAGGCCTGTGGGTGTGGCTTGGTGGGGATCATGTGACTGAGTGGGTGTGGCCAACTCAATGTCACTCACAGCGAGGTGCCGCCCCACCAAGCCACACCCACCAAGCCACACGCACAGAACTGGTATAAAACAATTTGAATTCAACCACTGACTGACAGCCACAATTGAGCCCAAAGGTTTCGTTGCTAAGTGAGATGTTTGTTAAGTGAACTTTGCTCCATTTTACGACCTTTCTTGCCATGGTTGCTAAACGAACCACTGCAGTTGTTCAATTAGAAACACACAGTTGTTAAGTGAATCTGGTTTTCCCGTTGACTTGTCCAAAAGTCGCAAAAGATGATCATATGATTCCCCGGGACGCTGCAACCGTCATAAATGTGAGTCAGTTCCCAAGTGTCTCAGTTTTGATCATGTGACCATGGGGAATGCTGCAATGGTTGTAAGTATAAAAAATGGTCCTAAATCACTTTTTCTTTTTCTTTTTTTAATTTTACTTTAAAAGTAAAACAATGGACATTGTTCAACGTCTCTGGTTTCTAACATTTATGTCAAAATCAACTTAATAAGTAATCTATTCCTTGCTCTATATACAAATTTAAATAAAATAAATATATCAAGTACACAGTATTTTACTTCCTAACCAACTATGCATGTATTTAATAAACCAATATTTCATTCACAAGTTCAATATACATTGATATATTAATATACATTGATATGTCACTTTTTCAGTGCTGTTGTAAAACTTCGAACGGTCACTAAGTGAGCTGTTTGTAAGTCAAGGACTATCTGTATTATTCAGGTCAAAATAGGTGCAACAGAAGATGATGGTGGGAAGATTTACAAAGCTGTAGAAAAATGTGATTATTGTACATATCGAGTTCAAGTACTTACTCTCAGATGCTTTCTGAAATTCTGAAGCCAGAGTTCGAGTCACTGCTGTCCAGAAGGTGTACAAAATGTCAGACTGGCCATCCTAAAATGAAAGAAGACAAGATTTGTCACAATCAAGATGTGCTCCAAATTTAGAAACATAAAAAAAAAACCTGATGGCCAAAAAAACAAAAAAGAACCCCAGTGGTCCATCAAGCCTTCCCTTTCAACTCATTTGTTTTTTTAATTAATTAATTAATTATTATTTTATATTGTATTTATGTTTATTTTTAATTTACAACTTGGAAAGTTCTCTTCTCTCTTTACATGCACTTCTTAATGTAAAGTAAAATTAAATTGAAAAAATTGGGGAGAAAAAAAGACATACATTGAATTTGGCAGCTACTAAGATTGTCAGATGAGCAGGCACAAAAACAGCCAGGGAAGTACCGTATTTTTCAGAGTATAAGACGCACTTTCCCCCCCAAAAAAAGAGGGTGAAAATCTGGGTGCGTTTTATACTCCGAATGTAGCCCAGCCTCTCAAACAGAGATTTCAGAGGCTGAAAGAAGCCTCTGAAAGAAGCTTCAGAAAAAAAGCCCCAGAAACGAAGATTCAGAAAAAAAGCCTCTGAAAGGCTTTTATCTAAAATAATATGGCAAGCAGCAAAAGAAAAATCAGTAAACTATGCTAACAAATCTGGAGAATGACACAATAACCAACAGATTGGAAGAGGCTAATCTACATATCAATATCAAAGAAAGGAGATTGAACAGAGTACAGATAGCCCTTCAGAAAAAAAGCCTCTGAAAGAAGCTTCAGAAAAAAAGCCTCAGAAAAAAAGCCTCTGAAAGAAGCTTCAGAAAAAAGCCTTTTTTTCTGAAGCTCTGTTTTAGAGGCTTTCAGAGGCAGAAAAGAAACAGTTTTTTCTGAAACAGAGTTTCACAAGTTTCAGAGGCAGAAAAAAAAGCAAGGCACAGAGCTCACAACCAACGAATCTATTGCTAAAATTCACCTCTGGAAACAGCTGATTGGGGATATTCCGGGAGGCTGATCCACTCACCAATCAGCTTTTTTCTTATTTTCCTCCCCAAAAACTAAGGTGTGTCTTATGCTCCGAAAAATACGGTAATTGAAGCCTGGGAAACGGGCCTCTCCTCACTCAACAGGAGTGTCGATTTACCCCCAGCTTATCAAGAAGAGGTGAGGGCTTGGTAGCACAAGGAAACGACAGCCAACCACTTAATAGCTGTTCTGACCTAGGCTTCACAAAAGCACGAAGCAGACTCTTTGTCCCGACAAAACCCCTTTTTATTAAGCTAATGTGAATTCCTCTCATTCACATCCAGCAAAGTCCTGGCAAACAGTCTTTCCAGGGTGAATTTACAACCATAGACCTTATCAGACTTGGAGAGTTGCCAGGCCGATATCTTCCAAACGCAATGCTGTACAAGGAAAGACTTGGCAAGGAGTCTCTGAGAGTCACAAACAGATCTTCACACTAATGAAATGAACTAATTGTCTCCTGCAAACGCCACTCCCCTTTCGCTCCTCTTTATTCCCTACGGGAGGGGCCATTCACCGTCCACCTGGGCCTTTACTCCTGAGTCGGCCCTTGTTCCTTAACTGTTCCCTTCTCCTGGCAGCTCTGCGCGTGCGCACATCGGGAACAGTCTCCAGCTGTTCTTCAGCCCCACTTATCTCCGACTCCAAAGGTAGCTGACAACTGTCAGACGGCCCTGGCCCCATCTCTGCCTCCGACGCAGAGCACTCGTCAGAGCCTTCCCCAGACTCCAGGACTGGCCCATGTTCCTCCCCAACCTCCTCACTGTCTGAATCTGCCGCCAGCTCCACTGGCCACTGACGGACCACAACAATAGCTGGCCATCAACACCCCAATCAACACCTAAAAAGCCACACACAACCAGGCACGATAAAACTATCACAAACCGAATAGCCCAAAGTACGCTTTCTGCTAGAGAGAAGTTCCCTGAAGATGGGCTCCAGGACGAGTCCGAAAGCTCGGAAGACAAACTTTTTGGTCCTGATGACCGACCCAAATTGAATTTTACAGGGTTGATTTTTTTTTTTTTAAATCAAGAGGGTTTTAGGATTGCAATGCCAAGGGTGAGTCCATCACTGCTTATTTTGACCTTTCCGTCCTACGTTGATTTTACTTTCACGACATTATATTTGAGAGGGAGGAAAAAATGTTGCTCCCGCAGGGAATTTAAAAAGTTCACCCAATTCTGTCACTAAACAAAACCTGCCCTCCCCAAACCGGAATGGATGGATGATACAGAAAGAGATTTTTGGAAGGAAGCATGACCTATTTAAAACATTGCGGCCAACATACTTTTTTTCCTCCCCAAAGTTTTATATTTTCCCTTCTCTAAGCGTCACGGCAAATCTATCCCGCTTTCATTCAGCAAGCACTAAAAGCAGATTTCTCCTGGCTTCGAAGAACAAAAGATATCAAGAGATGGAAAGCTGAAAGTCAAAAGGATATTGTTCTGAAAACCAGAGTTTGTGTGTCTGTATGTGTGTGTATATATCTCTGCTGCACAACTTCTTCCTATGGCTCTTTTTTAAGTGTACATCCTAAAACCAAGTCAAACCTAGATGCAAGATATTGAATGGTTGTTACAGGTGATCCTCGACTTACAACAGCTCATTTAGCGACCGTTTGAAGCAGTGGTGAAATCTATACCGGTTTACTACCGGTTCGCTGGCTGCGCATGTGCAGTGCACACCATGCACCAAATGCGAGGTGCGCATGCGCAGTGCACACCAAAAGGAGGCATGCGGTAAGTAGAACAGCGCGCAAGGGGGGGTGATCAGTTGTGGCGTGCAACCGGGAACATTTCATCCCTGGTTTGAAATCACAATGGCACTGACAATTGACCATTTTTCACACTGACGAACAGAGGTGGTATTCAGCCGGTTCGCACCGGTTCGAGTGAACTGTTTGCGATGATCGTCGTTGGGCCCGCCCACCCACTCCGGCTCCAAGTTGTGCTATTTAGACACGTTTTCGAGGCCAGCTGCACGCGCGGAAGGCGTGCGTGTGTGGTGAACCGGTGGTAAAGGTAAGTGAAACCCACCCCTGCTTACGACTGTTACGGCATCCCCATGGTCACATTGTCACTGCGTTTTTGTATTTACCAGCTGAGCTCTCATTTCTGGACTGTCAGACTTTCCGTAGCTTGGCAACTTCTTATCAGTAAGCTACGTGTATCCGCATCCACATTCCATTCCACTCTCTCCTTCCTTTGTTCTCTTGCCAGAAAGGTCCGGCTGAGAAATAGCCGGCACGAACTTTTGCAAAAATGTAACAATTAATTTTCTTAGTTAGTTAGGTGTTTTATTTTTCTTTATAACAAATAAATGAGTTTTCTTAGAATATCTTCGGGTTTTGTTTTCTTAAAGTATACTTGCAAGGAAAAGTCTCGATCCACCCCTCGTAATCAGGTGCGATTATCCCAAAAGCAGAATGGGATTAATCAACGCCCTGACACACATGCTCAAAATTCAGCCGCTCGACAACTGCCGTATAGTCATGAAGGTTGTGGCGTCTCGGGTCATGCGATCGCTTTTTGCGCGATCAAAATTCAGTCGCTTGGCAACAGACTCGTATTTATGACGGTTGCAGTGGCCCGGAGTCACATGATCCCCCTTTTGTGACCTCCTGACGAACAAAGTCACTTACTTACCGTGTTACTAACTTTACAACTGAAGTGATTCACTTAACAAATGTGGCAAGAAAAATCGTAAATCATCATCATCATCTTTTAATGACCCCGTAATCCCTTGCAGGGCGGAGTCTGGGCAACTGAAGGGAGCTGAGTGTTTACAGGCCGGATGCCCTTCCTGTTGCCAATGCGGAGTTTTGTTCAGCAGATATATTCTCATTGTGCCCAGAGAGACAGAAATATCTGCCTCTATCTAAGATCGAACTCACAGCCTCCTGACTGTGAGGTGAGAGCTCCACCTCTAGGCCACTGCACCACTCAAGAATGAGCATAAAATGGGGCAGAATTCAGTGGTGAAATTCAATTTCTTTTTTACTACCGGTTCTGTGGGTGTGGCTTGATGGGCGTGGCGTGGCTTGGTGGGCATGGCAGTGGAAGGATACTGCAAAATCTCCATTCCCACCTCACTCCAGGTGAAGGATACTACAAAATCCCAATTCCCTCCCCATTCCTGGGGGAAGGATATTACAAAATCCCCATTCCCTCCCCATTCCTGGGGGAAGGATATTGCAAAATCTCCATTCCCATCCCACTCCAGGGGAATATACTGCAAAATCTCCATTCCCACCTCACTCCAGGTGAAGGATACTGCAAAATACCCTTCCCTCCCCACTCCTGGGGGAAGGATATTGCAAAATCCCCATTCCCTCCCCACTCCTGGGGGGAAGGATATTGCAAAATCTCCATTCCCACCCCACTCTGGGGCCAGCCAGAGGTGGTATTTGCCAGTTCTCTGAACTACTCAAAATTTCCGCTACTGGTTCTCCGAACTGCTCAAAAATTCCACTGGATTGGATCAGAACCTGCTGGATTTCACCCCGGCAGAATTCATTTAACAACTGTCTTGCTTAGCAACGGGAACTTTGGGCTCAATTGTGGTCCTACGTCAAGGACTACCTACCTGTATTTCATAAAACCAGGAGAACAATGGACCCAAACGAAGATACCAACTTTAATGGAGAAGAAGAGAAGAAAAAAATCCTTAGACTGTATAGTAAGGCTTTCTCCGAAATCTAGCAACACTCAAATTGTATTTATAAGATGATAAGCTTATGTGGTAGAAGTTGCTGACAGGATGAATCATAGACTTCATCTGATTATCTTCCTAGCTCAATGACAATAATTTCAATCATTTTTCTATTCTTAAAAAGCAGGGTAGTAAAACAAAACCGTTTGCTCAGGTGTAGTAGACCCAATGAATCATCGCCCTAACAGAATTTTATTTTGATAGCTTTTAGAGAGACATACGTGTGTATCACATATGTATCAGTGGTGGGTTGCTCCCGGTTCAGATCGGTTCTATAGAACGGGTAGTAAAACTGGAGGGAGGCTCCGCCCACCGACCCCGAGGTCATCAGAACGCTTCTGCACATGTGTAAAAGAGCACGTGTGTGTGTGAGCAAAGCGATCACGCGTGCGCGGCCCCGTTGCGAATCGGTAATAAAGGTGAGTAGAACCCACCCCTGGTGGGAATGGAGATTTTAGAGTATCCTTCCCCTGCCACGCCCACCAAGCCATGCCACGCCCACCAAGCCATGCCACGCCCACCAAGCCACACCCACAGAACCGGTAGTAAAAAAAAATTGAAACCCACCACTGATATGTATCTGTAACACGACATTGTAACTTGCACACGGCCTACAGAGTGTGTAGGACAATAACTTTCCAGTGAATAGTTAGCACAACATGAAGGAATTAGTTGTCTGGAAAGCAATTGCTCTCAGATCCACAGAAGGCTGGGTATGTCCAGCTCTTAATTTAATTTATCTGAGGTATTTGGCTGGATCAGTTAATTCAACTTTGGCCTTTAATGATCTTCCTATCCCATCTTACCTCATTTCACCTAATTGCAGTGACCCTGTTACAAGGGAAGGAAGGAAGGAAGGAAGGAAGGAAGGAAGGAAGGAAGGAAGGAAGGAAGGAAGGAAGGAAGGAAATAATTGCACTGTTGCAGTCATAGGCTATAACCGTGATGGTGAACCTATGGCACGCGTGCCACAGGTGGCACGTGGAGCCATATTGGTGGGTACCTGAGCGTTGCCCTAGCTCAGCTCCCGCACGCATGTGCGTGCTGGCCAGCTGATTTTTGGGCCTTCTGGGCCCAACGGAAGTTGGCAAACGGGCTGTTTCCGGCCTCCGGAGAGCCTGGGGAAGGCTGTTTTTGCCCTCCCCAGGATCCTAGAAAGCCTCTGGAGCCTGGGGAGGGCAAAAAAAAGGGTCTACTGGGCCCACAGCAGGGGGAGCATGGGGGGAGTCACGCACGCATGCGTGAGGGGGCAGAGCGCATAGAATTATGGGTGTGGGACCGCACGTGCTCAACCATCCCGCACTCCTCCAGCTTTTGGCACGCGATGGCAAAAAGGTTAGCCATCACTGGGCTATAACAATAGGATATAATCTGAAATACAAACAAAACCCCAATAAAATGAATTCAAGTGCAGGTAGTCCTTGAGTTATGACCCCCAAATTTCTGTTGCTCCGTGAGACATTTGTTAAGTGAGTTTTGCCCCATTTTACAAGCTTTCCTGTCAGGGTTGGTAAGTGAATCAATGCAGGTGTTAAATTAGTAACATGGTTGTTAAGTGAATCGGGCTTCCCCGTTGAATTGGCTGGTCGGCAGAGGCTTTCTTTTTTAAAAAAAAGCCTCTGACGATCCCAGCTGACTTGCCTGATCGGCAGAGGCTATTTTTCCTTTTAAAAACATTTTTTCTATAACCTCTTCGGCCAAAGAGGTTGTAGAAAAAATGCTTTTAAAAGCCTCTGATGATCCCAGCTGAGCCGCGCGATCATCAGAGGCTTTTTTTTTTACTTTTAAAAGTATTTTTTCGGCCAAAGAGGTTGTAGAAAAAATGCTTTTAAAAATATAAAAAAAAGCCTCTGATGATTGCGCGGCTCAGCTGGGCAATGGGGGGGGGGCAGGGATTTTTGCTACCAGTTCTCCGAACCACCCGCCTCCATCGCTACCGTATCGGGCGATCCGGTCCGAACCGGGAGCATTTCACCCCTGAAATAGTCCCACAATCTCAAAAAATAAAATAAGAACCACAGAAATTCAGCGGGTCCATTTACTGCGAATTTTAAATTGCAGAAGAAAGAGAACTTGTATTGCTTGCAATAACATTATTCTCATCAACCAACTTAATTAAAGTGACCTGCGTTCAACCATTACATGAAACAGTCCTCTCTATTTCCGGACTAGGAGCCAGCATGAAAATGAGACAGATAATTATCCAATAAGCTACACTGCATCTCGAGTTTTTTAAACAGAGTCATTCATGGGAAAGATTTAAAGTATGAAATTAAAAATGATCTCCCAGGAGTGAAGTATTAGATACGTCTCTCTGTTCCACCGTGCAATTTAGGCACACACACAAAAAAAAAATAGCAAGCCCAATTTATGTATGACACACGGATTCCGATCGTTCTCGTGTTAATATTAGCCTCTTCCCTCAAATGAGGCTGTTTTTTTCAAATTCTAGTAGTTAAAATACGGGGAGGAAAAAAAATAACAATTCTCTTTGAAATGAGCCCAGTACGCTCCCATAGAGAGGGGCTTCTCAGGGTGCCGTCAGCCAAACAATGTCGACTGGCGGCCCCCAGGGGGAGAGCCTTTTCTGTGGGGGCACCCACCATCTGGAACGAGCTCCCCCCAGAGATACAGAAGATTCCGGATCTGCGCACTTTCCGCCGTGCCCTCAAAACATTCCTGTTTCAGCAGGCCGGCCTGGCCTAACTTTCCCTTTATATTGCTTTTTGATTTTATTTTAAACTGGGATGTCTTGAATTATCTAGGACCAGAATGTTTAGTATATTTTAATTGGTTTTTTATTATTAACGTTTGTATTACATGTATTTTTATCGTTCGCTGTTCACCGCCCTGAGTCCCTTAGGAATAGGGCGGTATATAAATTTAATAAATAAATAAATAAATAAATAAATGTAAGTTTACAAAGGGCACCTTTCCCAGGTAGACGCGCTTTGCAGGTTATCAAAACAATGCTGTCAAGATGATTTTTCTAATCAAAAGTCTAACAGGCCCAGTGGTGGGATCCTGTCAGTTTAACAACCGGTTCGGGGATCGCGTGTTGCGCGTGTAGGCGCAGTTTTAACAAAACTAACCTTCCACATTACTTCTGGGGAGTAACACAGCTAAGGCACAGAAATCTGCTCTGCCGAGCGAATCAGCTGAGAGGATAAAGGTGAGTAAACCACAGGGTGGGTGGGCGGGCCCACCTGATCGTCGGAGGAACCGATTCGCCCGAACCGGCTGAATCTCAGCCCTGAACAGGCCTCTTGGAGAAATGCAGGCCCACCTGATCGTCGGAGCAACCGATTCGCCCGAACCGACTGAATCTCAGCTCTGAACAGGCCTCTTGGAGAAATGCAGGCCCACCTGATCGTCGGAGAAACCGATTCGCCCAAATCGGCTGAATCTCAGCCCTGAACAGGCCTCATGGAGAAATGCAGGCCCACCTGATCGTCAGAGTAACCGATTCGCCCAAACCGGCTGAATCTCAGCCCTGAAAAGGCCTCTTGGAGAAATGCAGGCTAAACAAACAGCCACGGAAAAACTATTTTAAATATTTTTGGTAACGATGCTGAACTGTAGAAGAATGAATAATTCTGCACCGCGGTCCCTCATGGGATTTTTTTTGCTAAGGAAAACCAATATGCTCTTACTGGTATTTCTATAGCAACACAATCGCTCATTGTTGTATCCTGAACAAAAGCTATCTCAATAGTAAAGCCAAAAGTGCAAAAAAATAAATAAATTAGGCACGTTCCCAAACTTATTGATTTAATACCGTGTTTCCCCCAAAATAAGACCCTGTCTTATATTTTTTGAATCCTGAAATAAGCACTTGGCCTTATTGCTATGCTCTCAAAAGCCCAAAAGGGAATGTCTTATTTTGGGGGAAACAGGGTAGTTGCTTAAAAATCACCTCCTTTATCTCTATGGTATTATCTGTTATGTATTGACAGTTAGAACAATTAACCAGTGCAACAACTTGCCACCAGAAGTTGTGAATGCTCCAACACTGGAAGATTTTAAGGAGATGTTGGATAATCATTTGTCGGAAGTGGTGTAGGGTTTCCTATCTAAGCAGGGGGTTGGACTAGAAGACCTCCAAGGTCCCTTCCAACTCTGTTATTCTATTCTATTCTATTCTATTCTATTCTATTCTATTCTATTCTATTCTATTCTATTCTATTCTATTCTATTCTCAGGGTTGTATAGCAGAATTACGTCTTTTTTTTAAGAAAAAAATTGAGGTTTTTTTTTTTACTGCAATCCTTCATCTGAGACTAGAGCGCTGTAGAATAGCATTGTACAAGTTCACCAGCAATGCAAAATTGACCAGCAAAAATTTTCACACAGACGAGAACAAAAATGCAGCTTTTTTTCTTCCTACTGTAGAATCGCAAAAGATTTGGAAGCTTAAGTGTGTATTTCATTCTTGAGCAGACGATCTTTTAGGGCAAATTTAGTCCTTGACTTACGAGCGCAACGGAGTCCAAAATTTCTGTTGCTAAGAGAAACATTTGCTAAGTGAATTTTGTCCCATTTTACGACTTGCCTCGCCACGGTTGTTAAGTGAATCGTTGTAGTTATTATGTTAGTAACACGGTTGTTAAGTGAAACTGGCCTCCACCATTGACTTTGCTTGTTGGAAGGTCGCAAAAGGGGATCGCATGACCCCGGGACAGTGCAACTGTCATAAATATGAGCCAGTTGCAATGCATCTAAATTTTGATCACCTGACTGTGGGGATGCTGCAGCGGTTGTTAACTGTGAAAAATGGTCGTAAGTTTTTTTTTTCAGTGCCATTGTAACTTTCAACGGTCACTAAATGAACACCAAAGAATTTATTATTACTATCTATTATACACAAGAATCTGGCCAACTAAGAGTTGAAGCTAAACTAATGCTAGATAAGGGTCAGCGGAATTCACAAGGGTTGGATTTGGTGACTATGTAACGATTCTAAACTGATGACGTGTTTAACGCCGCCTTCCAGCTCAGCCTGCTTTTCTCCTATATCACCTAAACTTCTATCGTCTCGGACGCTGCAACAATGTGAAATCCTAAGATGTACTTTCATCGCATTTTGTTTTTTTTAAAAAAAAACAAAAATGCCAAATTATTATTTTGTCTTTCTTTAAGGGACTTTGCAGAGCTGGAACCACCATCTGTTCCCGGACAAAACTTGTGCTGCAGAGTTACCAAGGAGACAGATGGGCCTGTCTACTAGGAGTGCAGCTGTTGCAGAAAGTAAATACAAGGACAGCATTAGCTTAGCTAGCAGCAATTAGCAAACCGAATGTAAATCTCAGGGTTCATGTCACTGTCTCGTGTGAGAAGGAGCGGAGTGCCCGTTAAAAATGGGCAAAGCAGTGTTTTGGTGCTACCAAGCTTACTCATGTCAACAAACAGAAATCTGTCTTCCTACTCCAAACATTTTAAGGAGGATCAATCTATGCGAAACGATGTTGACTTTTGACGGATGACAACTGCTACTACTGTAGTTAACAACGCTTGAAGTTGCAACTGGCTCCCTACTCAGCACTGCATGTCTACATTTTGGCTCTTTATTCAGCAATTCCAAACGTCTTATCCAGGGGTGGGTTCTACTTACCTTTACTACCGGTTCGCAATGGGACTGTGCGTGTTTGCTTTGCATGCGCGCGCGCTTCTGCACATACGCAGAAGCTTCCTGATGACATCCGGTTCAGTGGGCGGAGCCTCCCACCGGTTTTATTACCAGTTCTTGCGAACCGGTCCGAACCGGGGCCAACCCACCACTGGTCTTATCTCTAGCTGTTATACTACATTACGGAAGAAAGAATAGATAAAGAAGCCGTAATACAGGTAGGTCTTGGCTTACAACCCGAGTGTTAGGTTGTAAGCCAACTCCCAACTCCAAAAAACCAAACTCCAACTAAAAACTCTGAGACAAACATTTTCTCAAAGTTCCAATTTATTAGAGTAGGTATATTGGCACATCTGGGAAAACCCGAATCTGAGACTTCCGGGTTTTCCCTCAGTAAATCAAAACCCCAAAAACCATCCCCTGCACCCCTCGGTCCATCACATGGTCCAATCAACCATCCGTCCCATCTCGAGACATCCACTCCAACCACTCCTTCTCCAGATGCAGGATTGTCCTGACCTTGACCGAAAAACAGAATGCTATTTTGTCTAACTACATTCCCCCCCTCCTACTTTCCCACACACAAGAAGTCGGCAGCGTGGAAACTTCCGGTGCTAATATGACTTCCAAAGCTGACACAGAGGTGGTATTCAGCCGGTTCGGACTGGTTGGGGGGAACCGGTAGTGACGACTGTGGGTGGGGCCCGCCTACCCGCCCACCCACCCCCGGATGTAATGCTGTCCCTATTTAGCCATGTTTTCGAGGCCGACCGCATGTGTGGGAGGCGCGCACGCGAGCAAAGCACATACGCAGAAGGCCGGGCGCATGCGCGGAAGCCACACGCGGCAAGTGGAACCGGTGGCAATAATATGTGAAACCCACCCCTGCTTACAACCGTTCATTTAGTGACCGTTCAACGTTACAACGGCACTGAAAAAAGTTGAGCGATGGCCGTTTTCCACATTTACGATCGTTGTCGTTTTCCCCGTGGTCACCTGATCAAAATCCAGATGCTTGGCATATATTGAGGATGGTTATGGTGTCCCGGGGTCAGGTGACCATCTCGGGTGACCTTCTTCACTTAACGATGGTATTACTACATTGGAACTGCAGTGATTCACTTAACCACGGTGTGGGGCAAAACTCGCTCCATCATTGTCTTGCCTAGCAATGGTAATTTTGGGCTCATTTGCCGTCGTACGTCAAGGGCTACCTACAAATGTACAAGCTTCATTTAACTGAACACACAGATTGCTATTAAATGAGCCACTTGCAAGCTCTTCCCCCCCCAAGTACTTTTCCCTACAGTTTCTACTTTAAAAAAAAAAAAAAAACAGATGGCACATAAATTATCTCACCCATCTGCTTTAAGACGCTGCCTTCCCATTTGCTGTTATGTTTTCCACGGGAGGGGAAAAACAACAACAAAAAAAAGGAATTAAAAAGACATTTTCAAGAGAAGAGACCGCCAACTGCAGTTTTTATACATTATATACACCTCTTCCTAATTAATTCTTTGGGCTAATGCTGTAGAGCCGCGTGAACGGAGGAGGGGGGGTGGTTTCGCATCCGGACTCATGTATTAAATGAACCGAACCGAACATGAACAGAAGCAAAAATGGCAGGTGACAGTCAGGAACAAACGATCGCAAGAAAAGGAGGATTTAACCGGCTTCTAAAAACCGAATTTGTCGTTTGAGTGCCTGTGATTAGATTATACCTGAGTTCCATCGACCGTACTCACTCCTCATCTATGTGGTGGCCTGTCGGCCGCTGGCCCCTTCAACAGCCAAATCAGAGGAGGAGGAGGAGGTGTGGGAGTCAGGGTCAGCATCAAGGCAACCTGAGAGCTCTGAGGGGGAAGAGGGAATGGAGCTGGCAGAGAGAGAGAGAGAGAGGTGGAGCTTGGGCTGTCCATCAGTCCTTAGGTGGAGAGTCAACAGCCCTCAGGTCTGGAGGTGGCTGATGAGGAAGAGGAGGAACAGCTGGGTCCAGTGCCTGACGTGCGGATGCACAGAAGGCAGAGGAGAGGAGAGCAGTGGAAATCTGTGGGCTGGTCCTTGGGACGGGAGAGCCACTGCTGCTAGCGAAGCCCCACCCTAGCTCTGGGGATAAAAGGCAGGGCGAGGAAATGAATAGATGTGGCAGACAACTATTCGTCTCCCTGCCGGACGGACTTGTTAGCCTGCGGTGAGAGAGAAACTTTTTGCGGGGCTGCCGGCGCTCCTAATAAAGTCGCGCGCTTAAAACGTTTTTATTTCATCAAGCTGGCCTGGCCTAAATCATCTCCTCTTTTAAATTTAAATTTTAAACATAAATTTTTAATCTGTTTAATTATGGGGTATTTTAAAATTCAGCCTAAATTATTTAATTTGTTTTAATTTATTTTAGATTTTGTATTTCCTGTGTTTTATCTTCTGGCTGTTCACCGCCCTGAGTCCTTCGGGAGAAGGGCGGTATAGAAATTTAAATAAATAAATAAATAAATAAATAAATAAATAAATAAAGGAATCTCTGATTTAACTTCAGAGGGTTTGTCATGTTCGGGGAGCTGGGTCAGAACAATCTATTTTTAAATTGCTAGCTTGATTTTAAATCTCAGGATCAGAGTATTTGGAGTTAAATTGGGAAGTACTATGTCTATCGGTAGTCCTCGACTTACAAACAGTTCATTTAGTGACCGTTCGAAGAGGGGGAAAAAGTGACTGCTGCAGCATCCCCACGATTACGTGATTTACATTCGGAGGTTGGACAACTGGTTCATAGTTATGACCGCTGCAGTGTCCTGAGGTCACGTGATTCCCTTTTGCGACCGAAGCCGATGGGCAAGCGAGATTCACTTAACAACGGCGTTACCCATTTAACAATTGCAGTGATTCACGTAACCAATGGGGCAAGAAAAGTCGTAAAATGGGGCAAAACTCACGTTAATAAACGTTTCACTTAGCAACGTAAGTTTTGGGCTCAATTGCGGTCATAAATCAAGGACCACCTGTATTGGATCAACGATATTCCTGCCCTTGGGGAAGAGTGACTTCATTTCACAAATAAAAGTTGTGTTTTGCTGGGTAATTCTTGTTGATTTAGAGTGGCTCCTGTAATAAAACTTTCAACTTATTTGCTCAGGAAAAAATATTAAGCCTACATCAAGCTACTAAAATAATACGGAGAAAACAATCACTTTATCCTATGCTGTTAGGGCA